>NC_057947.1:7999290-8054290 GCF_018555375.3 Anguilla rostrata
TCTCCCTGTCTCTCGTTTCCTCTCTTTCTCAGTCTCTATTGCTGTCTTGCTCTCGCGCTCACTCTCTCTCTTTCTCTTTCCCGGTCTCTCATTATTAAATTTTTTTTTCCCCCCTAATTTAAGAAATATTATTTCTTATTTTTATTTTTGCATTTTTTTGTGTGCATTATGTTGGTGATTTTTGGTTACTTATTTTCTTAATAATAAACGGAAGTTAAAACTAAAAGTGTCTCTCTTTTTCTCTCTCTCTCTTTTGCTCCCTCTCTCTCTCTCTCTCTCTCCTCTCTCTCTCTCTTCTCTCCTCTCTCCTCTCTCCTCCCTCTTTTCTCCTCCCTCCCTCCCTCTCTCTCTCCCCCTTTCGGTTTCTAAGGTGGCATTTTTCATCAGCAGTCCTCTGTGGGCCAGCGTTCTCATGGCGGTGAAAGTTTGAGTGCCAGGAGGTGGCTTTTTCTATTTGTTTGTTTCATGCTACGCTGCACCAGCCACTGACCTGTGGTAGCCGTGTCGCGCGAGATGCAGACGGGTTCATCCAATCAAAGAGAGGCTGGAAATTAACACTGATCTTTTCATTCTAGAATGGGGACCATGGGAAGGCCAATTTCATGGCTATTCCAAGACCCAAATATTTTATATACATTTGATCAATCGTATCTCTCTCTCTCTCTCTCTCTACCTCCCTCTCACTCTCTCTTTCTCCTTTCTCGCCCTCTCTCTCTTCTCTGACACTGTATGTTTTATTTTATAATAACCTTCTGTGAGTACTATGATTTAGAAGATTATTTATTCCGTAAAACCCCATTATTGGGTTCAAATACTGTGATCGTTTATTGTTTTATTAAAAAATACGGTCAATCCTATGAATACGGTACAATAGACATAAATTGGGGGAATATCACTAAACTGAAATGAGCACTGTTTAAGTATACAGCTAAATATAAGAATTTGGGGAAACACTAAAGTGTATCTAAAAAATATATATATATAGTAAAGAATGAAATAGCAGGAATTTTACTTTGGTATCAATGCTCTGCAAACATTTGCCAGTGAAGGTTTTTTAATTTTTTATCATGCTTTGAGTCCAAACAGCAACTTAAGAATAAATAAAGTATTTGGAACATATGAAACATTTATACACTTGAATTTCGCACGCGGCCTGTAGCGGACTTGGTATATGGTGCGGTCGTCACACACGCAGCATTTATGAAATATTTATCTTTGCTTCCATGCCTTTTATTTATCCAGGGAAATTTTGAAAATTGGAAAGTTCATGTTTTAAATCAGTTTTGAATGAAGTGTTTGTGTGTGTGTGTGTGTGTGCGTGTGCGTGCGTGTGTGTGTGTCTGTATGTGTATGTGCGCACACGTGTGTGCATGCATGCACCCCAGTGAGCAAAAGCAGAATCTAGAGAGGTGGAAGACATTTTGACGAGGTTTCGCCCCAATATAGCTTTTATATTGTTTTACCTGGATATAGCCTGACTACGTCCTAGTCGACTAGAAAGCTTTCACCTTTCAACTAAATGTAGCCAGGTTTGCATCTGAAGGCCTAGACAGTGGTTCACCGACTTTTCCCCACAAAAATGTTAACACTAATGTGTGTGTGTGTGTGTGTGTCTGTGTGAGAATTTCATATTTGAAACATAATGGGCTTGTATTCTTTGTATTCACTTTGTATTCGCTGGCTCCTGTATTCTTTGCGTATGGGAAACTGTCCGACGGTCTGCAGTTTTAGGTACTGTCCGAAGCGTGCAATCTGCCTCGGGAAATGCAAGGGTCACCCCAGAGCGTTTACATGATCGGTTTGATAGGAACGCTTCCTCTGTGTTGAAAGATCTCCCTGAAGCCACTTCCTTTTCCTGATTCTAACAGCTATGAACCGTTCTGTAAGATCAAAGCCCAGTCAGGTGATTTTAATTGTATTCATGGTCAGTTGTGGTCAGTATGCAACACCGATGATGCGTCTGCGCAGCAAGACTTTTTTTTAATGTCGTGTTCTCTGAGATCTTTGTTTCACATAAAAAATAAAATTAAATGTTTTTCATTTTTAAGGCTCGCACACACACACATCAAGCTTTTTCCTCATCTGTTACACTCCGCACTCGCTTCTCTCTTGTCTTTCCTGACATTTCTTTCTTTTCTGATCATCCCAGAAGCGCTATTTCACCGAGGTACTGATTTCACGTATAAAACCGATGGCAAAAGCCAATTATTTTCAAATAGACAAATCGCACTGAATCGAAGCAAAAGACGTAATTACACCTTCATGTGAAGTGTATCATACGGGTAACACTGCACCTGACAACAGCAAAGGCTGCAACGGAGTACAAATCAGGCCCCTTACTTTCCTTTGTTTTGGACCGCGTGACGACACGCTGTGTCTCACCCACGCCGGCCGCGTGTGCGTTAACGACCACCTGCAGCACCGCGCGCGGCAAAGCGCGAGAGACCGGCCTCTCCGCGAGGTTGCCAGGTACGGCCCTGCCTTTCCTCGGCCGTCGATAATACTGTAAGTCAACAGTGTAAGATCCCCCCCCCCCCCCCCACTCGCCGTACAGTATACGGTGTGAGCGCGGAGGGGAAGGCCGGGGACAGATGGGGAAGCAGGTGTTTTATTGTAGTGTTTCTCGGCCCGGGCTTCGATGCGTCTCCGGTCCTAATCTCTCTCTGAGATGACAAAGCCCCCTTAAACCCCAGGCTGGGACCCCGCCTGTCTTCTGCCACGCGCTCCTGCCTCCTCCCGCAAACACCGTCAAAATCAACACCAACCTTTACCAGCTCCAAGGCCCCTGTGAGACGCCCGCCAGCTCAAATGACCAGCTGAGTAAATCACATATATATATAGTTCCACAACAGCTAACTGTTTGCTCCTTTTGGTCTCCCTGCCCACTTCAAAATGAAAATTGGTGAGGTGTTGTCATGTACTAAAAAAAAAAAACAACAAAACTAGAAAACTGTGCCTTATTCTCCAAATGTGACGAGTTGCCGTGGAAATGCGCGGCGCGTCGCCCGTTCCCGGGTGACGGACGGCCCCCGCGCGCGGCTCCCGGTGTTCGCGCTCGCGTTCCCGCTACGGCTCTGTTCATGCGTACTCCATCGGCGCGTTCAGGGGACTGCGTAACGTCAGGGCGTCGAGAGTCGCTTTCAACAACAATGATTTATCAGGCGCGCAAAAACAAAAAAATAATGGCGGCATCCTACCCGGGAGTTGTGGGAAAACTCATGGGCACAAGATATACTGTAGTTTTAAGCTCTATTTGATGAATGTGAGCCGGGATCCTGTGGGATAGATTACTTTAAACCTGCTCTTTTACTTTCTAATCCTGACTTGATTTGATTTGGACTTGAATACAGCTGCCTGGAAACTCGGCAGCAAATAGCGAGTGTCTCGCGGCTGCTGTGGGACAGGTCGACTCCTTCCTCACCGGAGCGGGGGGGTGGGGGGGGGGGGGGCATGTTTTAGGCTGTGTGTTTCCTTATTTATTGAATGGGTGGGCTGGAGGCTTTGTAATGCTCATTATAATTGGTTTTCTGCTTGAACTTTCAAAAACTGTCATGTCAAAACGCGATCAAGATTTCTCCCCCCCCCCCCCCACCCAACCCCCCCTCACTGTTTTCCTTTAAATTCTGCCATGGGCCCTGACTCTGGATGTGCCACTTGACAAAGTTGCAACAATATCCCCGGGGTTCCTTTTTGAGTATTTCCTTTTCTTTGAAAAGCGCACAAAGTCACTTAAATCTGCAGAAATGATCACGTTCTTAAACTTTTTCAACTTGACGTCCCAAAATGATGCCATAGATGTTTTTTTTTTATTTTTTTTATTTCAGTCCTGGAATCTGCATTACAGTATGTACTGTACTGTATGTAACCTGGAAATATCAGCACTCCAGGAGAAACATTTTCTTCCTTATTTGACTGAACTAGTTTATTGGTGTATATCAATTTTTGCAGGCAAGAGGTTTTCTCCAGCTAAATTTGAATTATTATTATTATTATTATTATTATGCTTAAACCATAAAGGCCATACTGTTATACACATATTTAAGACCAGCTGCTTTGTATCCATTCGTGCCTTAGTCAAAAGTGTGGCTCTCCAGATTTACTGACAGCATGTAAACTAAGTACGTGATGCAATCCATGGTCTGGAGTTTGCCATATTTTACAGTAAAGGCCCACGGCGAAAGAAGTTATTCGCCTAAGCAGTAACTAATGAAGCATACAGTGTAATTCCATTGTTTATGTGCTTCTTAAGTATACAGCCCATATCAGTATCATGAATTGTCACTGAAAATTGTCACATGACTAGTTATTCACATGCCTCTTACTCATGATGTGGCAGCATGCGAAGGCTGCAGGAAATGCGACTGTTCAGAGCCACTGATAACCAATTACAAGGCAGAAGTGACGCGTGCTGGCTAGCGTCCGCTACACACTGAGGGCTGGGGCGCTAGCGTCCGCTACACACTGAGGGCTGGGGCGCTAGCGTCCGCTACACACTGAGGGCTGGGGCGCTAGCGTCCGCTACGTGCTAAGGGCTGGGATGCTAGGGGCTGGGGCGCTAGCGTCCGCTACATGCTAAGGGCTTGGGCGCTAGCGTCCGCTACACACTGATGGCTGGGGCACTAGCGTCCGCTATGCGCTAAGGCCTGGGGCGCTAGCGTCCGCTACGTGCTAAGGGCTGGGGTGCTAGGGGCTGGGGCGCTAGCGTCCGCTACGTGCTAAGGGCTGGGATGCTAGGGGCTGGGGCGCTAGCGTCCGCTACATGCTAAGGGCTGGGGCGCTAGCGTCCTCTACGCGCTAAGGGCTGGGGCGCTAGCGTCCGCTACGCGCTAAGGGCTGGGGCGCTAGCGTCCGCTACACACTGAGGGCTGGGGCGCTAGCGTCCGCTACACACTGAGGGCTGGGGCGCTAGCGTCCGCTACACACTGAGGGCTGGGGCGCTAGCAGATGAAGATGGTAAATGGTAAATGGACTGCATTTATATAGCGCTTTTATCCAAAGCGCTTTACAATTGATGCCTCTCATTCGCCAGTGCAGTTGGGGGTTAGGTGCCTTGCTCAAGGACACTTCGACGCGCCCAGGGCGGGGTTTGAACCGGCAACCCTCCGACTGCCAGACAATCGGTCTTACCTCCTGAGCTATGTCGCGCCACACTTAGACTCCCTTAGACGTATGAAGAGGGTCTAGGAGCATGTGAGGTTCATTCCACACTGATTCAAAAGAAGAAAATCTCTGCACAAGTTCAGGGCAAATGCACTCGGGCACAGAGAAAATGACGAATGCTGCTGACATTTTACACAGCAACATCTCACACAGAAATAATTTGAATCACAATTTCAATTGAAACGTCACTTTCTTAAAGTAATGAAATCAAAGCAACTCAATGAATGCCCTTACTTTGTAGAATGACCATTGACACATTGACCACTTATGCATTATGTGCTTTGCATAAGTGTTATTCTGTATTCCTTTTTATTTTTATTTTTTTTTGCTATCCTTCCTCGGGCATTGCCCCACTCTTCTGAATGCATCATTTGGTGGTTATACAATCCAGTGACTCTGTGCCATTGATTCTGACCAAACAAATTATGTTTTTTTTATTTTTTATTTTGTTTTTTTTTCTGTTCAGAAAGCGTGTGTACTGTATTCTAAAGCGTGCTTCTTTAATATCTCCTCTTTCACCATAGGGCATTTATTGCTCTTCTTTCTAGTTCAGTAACCAGTGAGCGGAGGGTTCATTAAAACTAATTGAATTGGAAACATGTCTGCCTTGGGAAATGTTAACTCTTTGTTTGTCTTGGCAAATGGCAACAGCTCCTCCTCCTTTAGGTTGGAGATTAAGTCAAACAACAACGCTAACACGTTCAGTATCGGAGCATGTTCCTTCCGAAACCAAAACGATCCCCTCAAAAAATGATTTTGAAGTAATTCGCTATTTGTGACAAAACATTTCCATAATATCGACAAGTATATGTGCAAGGTGATAATGAACAAGAGAGCAAATGCTATTATATAAGACAAGATGTAATTTACTGAAATTTTCTATGCTATTCATGTACACCTGCTTGAATCTGCATCAAATATGTCTACCGTTGCTCTCCATAGCAATTATACTGATAGTAATCCTTTCCTGTTCGCAACGCAACTGAGCCCTCGTCCAGATGTAGGACTGAGCGTGCCGACCGCACTTGAATTAATAATTTGACAACATCCGTCAGAAATCAATGCGTAATAACGGACAGCCCTACAGCAACTATTATGGAGTAAATATTTATGACTGATTTGACTGCCCTTCGATACCAGTCAATCTCCCTTAAAAGGATCTTTGCAAATCATTAACCTCCCTTTACTGGCCCTCTCCCGGGCTGGTAAAGGCCATTAGAGCGGGGGAAGACAGAGGGGTTTGATTTTTGGGCCCTCATTATTCACCGCTGATTTGTCTGTTCACTTCATTGTTCATACATGGCTGGTGAATTGATCGCCGGTTCAGTCTTATGAATGATAAAGAAGCCGTGGCAGTGGGGCTGAAAGCACTCATTCATTTCCTGAGGGGGGTGCGGGGTGGGGTGGGGGGGGGGGGGGTCAGGGAGTGTGGTAGGGGGTGCGGGGGGAGGTTAGGAAAGGTGGTGGGGTCTAATTCTGGTACGTACCAAAACATGTACATTGTGTTGCGCATACATACTAACAATATTCTCTTCTGCTTTGCCTCCATTGACACACTGGAACATGTCTAGGAAGAGCTCAACTGCTTTCACTCTGGTTCCTCCTGAGGTTTCCATCCAGGAAGTGTTTTCCTTGACACTGTCACCCACTGGCTTCCTTTGTGGGAGGTTTAGGCCAGAGTGTACTGTGAGGTGTGCTGTGGCAAATTGTAAATGAACTATATAAATAAAATTTGATTTGATTTGATTTGATGATTCAGCATTCAAATCATTGACCCGACAAGCTATGTGAATCACATAAAAGCCACAAATTGCACAAAAAAGTATCTTGAAATTGATGTACTGAATATATATGGAACATAACACATATTTTTACATATGTATTGTTTTGCCATACCTTGCCTGAATTTAATAATTTCCTTTAATTTACTTTTTATTATAATGATGGTAAACACTCAAAAAGTCAAATACTGAAAAGCACAGTCCACATAAGAAGCATATGCATGGTTTCGGAGCTAATTATAATGTTTATTTCACTCCTCAATATAATATGCAAATAAACCACAAGGAGAAAGAATCAATGTGAATGAATCGATGTGCCTGCAAAAAAAAAAAGCAAATAGATATTAATGACATACAACAAATTAAGCATTTGAGTACATACAAACAAGTACATGAAGGTTGATATTTTTTTTTTGCATACAGGTATTTAAATTGTTATTGAAATGGATATTATAAAAAAGACAGACTGACTTCCAGAGGAACATGGTCTTTAATGTAGTAAAAGCTCAGGACAAAGCACATGGCACATTATCCTGGGTCTACATGTTTGAGCTCAGAACTGCAGTGCAGCCTGAAGAGAAGCGCACTCCAGAAGCTAAGCCGAAGGCAGTCTAATTGCAGCGCGTCTCGGTGCGCGGCAGTGTTGCCGTCATGTGACTCAGTGTGGCACGGCGGGTGGCGAATTGTCTTAGGCAAGGCTACCCGGGCTCCTCGAGCTCGCCGCTGGTTTAATGAGTAGATTTATATATCCGAGTCGCCATGGTACGATCCGGTGAACTGTTCTCCGAATGGACATGGCATATTTGCTCTTGTGAGTTGCATGCATTTTGAGCAGGCCAGTGACAATGGATATTTTTGACAAGAAATAGCGCTGGCAAAATTGATTGTTATGGAAATATAAGAATTTGGGGGGGAAAAAACACTGGTTATTACTCTACCATCATGGCATGTGTTAAGTCAGCAATAAATATTAAAATTTTACACGGTCCAGCCAATCCTAACGTCACAACACGTATTCAGTGAGTTACAGAGATAAAAAAAATGAACATAGGTCAAAGGACCACTGCTGTAAATGGTCTACGCCCCTTTACAGCAGCACCTTACTGTATTCCAGAAGGCTGCATATTAAATATGGCCTGCTTTATCAATAAACATTTATGAAAATGATGACCCACAGTATGCAGTCTTGGCTAGGTAATTGCAACAGGGCCATTGCATGAAACAACAGGATGTGACATAGAGCCTTAAATCCAGCACACAGACACATCCACGAGGATCTGTAGATATTTCTGGTAATAATATTGTATTTTTTAAATTTTTTTGTATCGTTAAAAACTCATCAGCATTATACGTGTGGGCTAACCTTGTGTATATGATAAATATATCCACTCTAAAATTAAACCACAACAAACAAATCTTTTCAGTCTTTATCTGCTGTGTTCAATGATTTACATTAATCTTATTGTACTGGGGTGAGAATCGATGATGTCGCTCAATACGTATTTGATCTATTCATTGCCAAAGTGGGTAACTCCTCAATATCATACACAATGGATGATTCTGTTTGCAGTAATCAGCCATTAGTTTGACGGAATCATGTTGCAGGTGCTGTGGGGGTCTGGGGAGGGGGGCAAAGGGGGGGGGGGGGGTAGTAGCGGGATTGCGGTAGATGGCGGGTGTGGAGGTTACCACTGATCCACCAATCGCTTGGGGAGCGTGTGTCGTCCTCCTCGTGTTATTAGACTGAGACAATGGCAAGGTTCCTGCTAAACTGTTTGGTCATAGGAGCTAAACCCAGGACTCACCCTGTCTCATAACTGTCTTCAGCTGCACTTGAGAACACGCCCATCGTTCATCAAGGCCACAGACGGACAGGAGCGGATGTGGTTCAAGACTAGCATGTCCTGACATCCAGTGTTATCTCATCTCTTTCAGAGTGAGCCGAATCAGAGACACTTCCTTTCCAGTTTGACCGTTGTCGGGTAAACCCGGAGTTTAATTTTTAATTCAACTGGCCGTTTACAATTAGCATTTTTCTCCTCAGGTGACGTTATTTTGCAGCGAGGATTCATGCGACTAGACGACACCTAAAATACCACGAAGGTCCATAAGTCAAGTAGAGCGCCATGGCAACACCTAGCATCGATGCTCCGCTCACCTAATCCCAGTGCATGTAAGAAATGCCATGTGCTTCCTCATCATGCACAGAAGATATTATGACCCCTAATGTCAGGATTCAGCCAGAATAATACATTGCATAAACCCAGTTGTCAGTCTGTATTGTCTCAGAAACCAGTAGATCGAATGACAGTGTTGAAATTCCAGCAATGCGATAATTTAAAAAATCTATAAACATCTTGTTTTAGGGCATTTTGCACCTTTGTGGCGAGCCATTATTTATTATTAATAGCATTTTTTTTTATTGGAACTCCAATGATACATGTAATGAATAAGTAAATCATAGCACATAGCAGTTACAATGACAACATAGCACGACAACATTTAGTGTCGGACAAATGTAGAGAGGAGTGGGCTCATAATTCTAAGTTGCGGGAGAATTATAATGTTCTACAATGTTCCAGTTGTAACCCTTTTATGGCCAATACTCCACCCTGGCCCGGGGCCATTTCAGAAGATTCAGCGGCATCCTTGTAATTATGAAGCATTCGCACTGCCTGTTCAAGCACTTAAGACAGCAGATATGCCGACGGTCCCACTCCTGCGGAAGACCGCAGACATGTCATTTCTTCTACTTTGTTCCTTTTTGTCTTTATTTTTAGAGAAATGCGGGCGAGCGGTCAAAGAGTGAGCTCCGGCGAGCATCAAGGTGATGGCTAAGAGCAAGAATCGTTCCTTTTTTTTTCCCCCGGAAAATTGCCATATTGAACGAAAAATGCCGGGTGATTTGTTCTTCTGCTGCTTTTTTTTTTTTAAATAGATCTCTTCCCGTCAACAATAAAAGAGACCATTAATGCACGAGGCCAAAGTGCGATGTGACTACATTCCCCATAAACATGTACATCTGCGGTCCGAAGCGTTTACGGCATGCGTGCAGTGCGAGGACCATTTTAAGCCACATTCCTCCACAAGAGTTGAAATATCAGTCAATACAGATGAACTTATGACACTGTCATTGCTTTTATGTAGCAAATCATCTAAATGCCAGCAAACCTCTTTTGAACGTAATTCTAATCTCTCTGGGGATTAAAATATTCCGGAGGATCTAATCATTTAGACAATTCATTGCCCTGTATGGTCAGTTTGTTATCATTGTAGGGAAGTCCCAGACATAGCCTCAGAACCAAACATCATTTCTCTTTTAATAAAAATTAAATGAAACAAAACATGACAGTGCTGGAAAAAAATGTGTTTTTGATTAACGCTAAGCAGTATCGTAATCGTAGTCACTGGTTTAAGCTTTTTTCCTAATTCAATGTGATTAGTTGATATCACATTTAGGTTACTTAGTGTTGTCTGTTCACACAGTATATTAGTCACACCATGGGGGCATTCCATATTACTATGAAGCTTGTCCTTAACTCTACTCAAATACTGAGTAGTAGATTTAAATTAATATTAATGAAATCCTGATAACTTTATATGAAACTCTATGTCTTCACAAATGTAAAATTGTGTAGTACAGAGCCAGATCAAAAAAGAAATATGGCCCATAAATTATGATACTCACTATACATATATATACACACACACGCACGCCGAGCATCATAATGTTTGGGACAAAGACATATTTCTTTCTTGATTTGGCTCTGTACACAATATTAGATCTGTGATAAAAAATAATTCACATGTGGGTAAAGCCCAGATCCTAAGGTTTTATTAAAGGGTATTTTTATACATTTTTGTTAGGCCATGTAGAAATTACAGCACTTGTCATACATGTCCACCCCCCCCCCCCCCATTTCAGAGCACCATAATGCTTCAAATGCGTTTCTGATTAGTCAGGTGTGTTCAATTAATACGTTAGTGTACCAGGTTTCAGTATCTAGTCTTGATTCTAGGCTTTTGAATGTCTTTGGAGTGTGTAACTGGAGTTTGTCAACATGAGGGCCAGAGTTGTGTTAACAAAGTCAAGGAAACCAGTATGAGAAATAATAATAAATGAATAAAAATCAGGGATATAGGCCAAACCAAAATCCAAATCAACAGTTTGGAACATCATTAAGAAGAGAGCACTGGTGAGCTCATTAATCGAAAAGGGCCTGGTCAGCCAAGGAAGACCTCCCCAGTTCATGACCATATAATTCTCAACATAATGAAGAAAAAACTCCCAAAAACATATCCAACAGATCAGAAACACTCTTCTGGAGGCAGGCGTGGATGTGTCAGTAACTACTGTCCGCAGAAGACACAAACAGACGTATAGAGGCTACACAGCAAGATGCAAACCACTAGTTGGCTGTAAAAACAGGATAGCCAGGTAACAGTTTCCTGAAAAGTACCTAAAACAGCACGCAGAGTACTAAAAAAGGTCCTGTGGAAAGATTCACTTTTTATCAGAGAGATGGCAAGAGCAAATGGCCAAAAGGAGCTGCCCAAGATTCAAAGCATCCTCCTCATCTGTGAAACTTGTGTGGTGGGGGTATTATGGTTTGGGCATGTATAGCTGCCACAGTTACTGGCTCGCTTGTCTTCGTTGATGACGTAAATGCTGATAGCAGGATTAATTAATAAGTTTACAGAAGTACCTTATCTGTTCACGTTCAACCAAAATGCCTCGAAACTCATTGCATGCCTCTTCATCCTACAGCAAGTCAGTGATCCCAAACATACTGCTAAAGCAACAAAGGAGTTTTTCTAAGCAAAAAACGGGAAAATTCTTGACTGGCCAAGTCATTCATCCAATCTGAATCCAGCTGAACATGTGTTTCACATGCTGAAGAGAAGCTTGAGGTGACCAGCTCCAAAAACAAGCAGGAGCTAAAGACAGCTGCAGTACAGGCCTGGCAGAGCATCACCAGAAAAGACACCTAGCACCTGGTGACATCTATGGGTCACAGGTTTCAATCAGTCATTACATGAAAATGATATGTAATATGTAAGTACTGAACATGACTACTTTCATTTACCTAACATTATTATGTCCCAAACATTATGGTGCCCTGAAATGGGGCACTATGAATAAAACGTGCTGTAAGTTCTACATGGTGAAACCAAAGTGTATAAAAATACCTTTAGAATCTGTACTTCAACTACATGTGAATTGTTTGATTAAAAATATAAAATTGTGCAGTACAGAGCCAAATCAAGAAAAAAAGAATCTTTGTCCCAAACGTTATTTGTGTGTGTTTGTGTGTGTATCTGTCTGTGTTCGTGTTTGTTGTTTGTGTGTGTGTGTGATTGTGAGTGTGTATCTGTGTGTGTGTGTTTGTGTTTGTTTGTGTGTGTGTGTGTGTGTGTGTGTGTGTGTTATTGTGAGTGTGTATCTGTCTGTGTGTGTTCGTGTTTGTGTGTGTGTGTGTGTGTGTGTGTGTGTGCATGTGTGTGAGTGTGTGGGCAACAGGATGTTGGATGTTGTCATGTGTGGGTCTTTGCGTGTGCACCATATCCTGTGAAGGGCAGGCAGGTTCAATCAAAGAGAGGCTGGAAATTAGCACTGATGTTTTCATTGCAGAATGGGGACCATGGGAAGGACAATTTCATGGCCATTCAAAGACTGAAATACGTATGTATATACATTATGTACTTGATCAATGCAAGCATATGGTGCATAGCTTACATCTTGTGTATCAAGGGGATTCTACAGACAGAGTAGGGAACTACAGACATACTCAAGAACATCAGATACATTGAAAATGCATTCATATTCCATATTCCATCTATATTCACATAGCATAATTTCCCTTGTGTTAAATGACTCCTTTTGACATTTTAAGAAAGCCATTGCATAAAAAAATGGGTTGATTCAAAGTGTTATAACGACGATTGCAACATGCATGCCTCTTGAGGTTTGGGAGAACTTGGTATTGATATGAACAGTTCGGTTCAATTCATATTTATTGAGATTTTTTTTAAGAATTGAGAAAAAGATTTTTTTTCCATGGCGATGAAAAATGTCTTTCTTTAAATGCAGCTGCAGAGGTTAGCCAGGGTCAGAACCCAGTATGCTGTGAATATTAACTGTGAAAGGAGCAGGCCTAATTAGCTCCTGCGTCTCTATCCAGCCCTGTCAGACTCGTATCGCTATATGGCTACGTATACAGTAGCTGGTTTCACTCATTATGCATTCATTTGTTGGGCCTTTGTTTTCCATATCCACCCGTACCGGCCCCTTACTTCCATTATGAAATCATGAACTACAGGAGCCGCCAGCTACGGCGCACCCGAACTTGCTTGTTGTAATGGGCGGTAGAATTCTCGTGCCGTTCAGCGCTGCTTCTATAAACTAGCCCAGTAAAGTCTCATCACCAAGGTGCACCCATTCATAGGGGCACTGTGTGAAGGGGCTGCTCAGATAGACTGCAGGGGTTGGTTAATGTGAGGGGGCGGGATGTCGGGGGGGGGGGCAGCCTTTGTTCTAAACTTTTAGTGACACCTTTAAGAAAGTGTCCTATTTTTCATGCCCAATATTTTATTTCAGTGACTTCCAGTGACCATGAAACGCTTAATGATGTGATATGATCATAAAAAATGTATTAGATCACACAATAACATAAAGGCTATAAGGATTACTATCCCCACCCCACACACACACACACACACACACACACACGCACATCCTTTCTGCAGTGGGAATACAGTGGGGAGAGGTAGTGACACACCTACAGTCTCAGAGCCGATAGCAGGTCAAAGACCAGAGGGAGAAATGAAATGCATATTGAAGAAAGGTATGAGGGAAAATTAAAAAAAGAAAGAAAAAAAAAACAGCAATAACCTGGCTTGTACTTCTCAAGCATCAAATAGATATGGTTGCAGATTGTTCATAAAACTTTGGGAACATATATAATAGTTATTTGCATCTCCTAATCTGAGCTTTCTCTGCAGTCATTGACCCACATTGATTAATGTTGGCATACATGCTTGAGAGAGTGAGAGAGAGAGAAAGAGAGTGAGAGAATGAGAGAGAGAGAGAGAGAGAGAATTAAACAGCATGTGCAAAAACGTAGTCTTTAAAACGATGTTTTCCTTTCTACATTTGTCTTCTTCGTTGTTTGTAGTCTTTAAGGAAAGCTGTTATACCTTCCGTTACCTGACAAATGAATACCGTCAATCTGAAGTTTTTTTTAGTATCACATGTTAATAGTTATCTGAATACATTACGATTTTTTGCCGTTTTATTTGTATTATCTTTAGATGGTGGACGTTTCTTTATACATTTATTGCATACACATTGATTAACTAGTATTAACTAGTAATACTATCCAACTAGTATTGTCTTGCGGATGGCCTTAGAGTAGGCCTACCGGCGTAATTTTTCGCTCAGAATTATGCGTTTTATTGTCGGCAAAAATCAACCGAAGATCCACAAAACACGGCAAATATATAAACTAGAAAAGGAAGTGATGTCCATTAACTTTTCTATCATTTTCAAAACCAACGGTATAAAAACGCGTAAGGTTTACCTCACTGAAATTGCTATTGCCTAGTCAAATGATAAAAATTTAAACAGCATACTCATTGTTTGCTTGCGATAAGGGTATATAGAACTTTTTAAGTTGGACGCCTTAATCGTTCAGGTAATAGGCGACAGTTTCATAATTCTCACCATAAATGCGTTCACATCTTTTTTTAATCGCATGCTATCACATGAGTATACATTCTTAAATCGTGTGGAAGGAAATTTGTATATTCGTCGTTTTTGCCACTTAAAAACAAATGTAGATGCACCTTAATAACACACCGTCAAACTTTCAAATTTGCATTGTGTGATAGGTTATAATTCTAATCTTTAAATAATCAAAGTAAAACTTCGTGAGAGCAGTCATATTTCCCTGTTGAAGAAAAAATGTGATCATGAACTGGTTAGCCGTAACGTATTTTTATATTGCCTTAGTTTTGTATTTTGTGTGGATATTGCTATAATTTTATCATTTATCATTTCTCGGCCGTTTTTTAAAATGCGGACAACACGTTGAAAATGTTTTAGGAATCGAAACTACGGCTGTATGGTACATATTAATTCAGAACGTAAAACCAAAGTTTATTATTATTATTATTATTATTATTATTATTATGTCTGATTTTGTACATTTAGAAATTGGGAAATATAAATTCACTGGCGCCATAAACTGTACATTTTTGCCTAAAATGAAAGTGGGAAAAAATCATCCTGTCATAAAAAAAACTTGGAACACAAATATGACATCATCACTGTGTGATTAACAGGTGAAGACGTCCAAATCGTGGAATCTAAAATTGAATTCTGGTTCGCTGCCTTAGTACAATTATTTCTTTCTCAGTGGGAAAATGGAAAATCGAGGGTTAAAACTGTTTGTATCAGGGATTTGAGCCTGCAAGTTCTTGCATACCTATCAAATGGGTCGACTGGGACAAATAATTGAAAAACACAGAGGTCAAGTAGATCTTTAACAGAAGCCTACTTTTAAGTATCGTCGATGTGAACAGACCTGAAGAGCAAGGTGAAGTTAAATAGCCTATCTTGAGCCATGCCACGTAACGTAAAGAATATAAGGATAGGGCAATATACCAAAACAAACATGATTGCTGAGGTTTGACAGCAAAAGTGCAATGAACATCGGTTGAACCTAATTTTTATAGTCGTATTTCGCTCATTCATTCATTCACAGTCACTCTTTTTATAGTGATGACGCAGAAATTTAATGAAAAGAAAAAAAAAACATCAAAGAATTGCTTGGTCTTAGTACTCTGCGGCATTATGCGGGTATATTATAATTCGTCATGGGCATATGCTAATATAAAACGCAGAATCAATTTAGTCCAGTATAGGATGAATAGTGTAGGAAGTATGAACCAAATCATATCAAATCATTCCCGGGTAAGGGAAACATATTTTTACGCAGTAAAATGTCCAGTGTTAATTCAACTCTAACAGTGTTAATTCAACTCTTAACAGATAACATTTGGTCCCACATTCCAGAGTAAGACCAAGATATATCTGTTACGAATTGAGCTGAACACTGGACGTTTTACTAACAATCTCTCTATAACTGTATTTCTTTTGCTTAATGGCTTTTAATTAACATCGACTATAACGATTGGACAAAAATAAGAAGTGCATCATAATTAAATTTAAAAAATGTAATAAAAAGGTGCATATGTTTGTAGTTTGGCAATGCACCTGCCAACATATATGTCATACTTTGCGGTTTTTTTTCTCCATCGCAATTAATTTACAATTTACGACTTGTAACGTGCACTTTGAATGTTCCCTTTGGATGTTGGTTGAAGCGAAACTTTAAACATATAGCCTATAACTGTAAATACATTTTTCCAGCACAGAGTGTGAACAGTACGTCTTTCATGTATCTTGTCTAACTAATCACATAGCGTAGACCTTTCTTACTAATTGGGACGAAAAGAACCTTTGTAGGTATTTCCCTTCACCGTTGCAGTAATCTAAAACATCCTCAAACAGTAGTCTATAATTGATTATTTAAAGAAAAGGAAACAGTTTAGTCACTTCATAAAATTCAGGTTAAAACAGGGCCAGTAAAAACTTGGCGCAAAATAGCCAACTGTGGTCTGCTTAAATGTTCAGTTCCTGTTATTCCTTCTGCCATTAAAACAGAATGATGACGTGAGCCATTATCAAAAGGGCCTTTATTTATGCATTTACTCGGTTTACAATGATATTTTTTTAAAATATCCACTATTACAAAGTAAAATGGATGCCATATATGTGTTTGTTTTGTACCAGAAAAGCGTGTTTACCAGTCCAAGAACAAAAAAATGAATACGAATGTAAAATATTTAAATCATGAACAAAAAACACTAGCAAATTATAAAAATCTGCTCTGCCATTCCCACTTCCACTTTACATATATGCAACGTCAAATCCTATTTCGATCAGCTTGGCGAGCTGTTGCATTTGCGATTACACGTTTGCCGTTATTCTATTTAGGCCTACTTTGCACAACACCTCGATAATAGACTCACAAAACGGAATGAGGTGCAGCACCGGAAATTGCACACTCCTTCAACTGTACACCCTTAAATTGGCAAAGAATAATAGTAATAAAAATAAAAATATTAATGTACGGTATCTAAAATTGCATGTGTAATAAAAAGTCATAAAAATAATTACGTTAACGTGTTTATTGGCTTAGGTGAAGCGTGTAAGTCTGTCTGGCTTTCGCCCAAAGGAATTCTGAAATCAGAAATGATAAAACAAGCAAAATAATTTAACAGGTTTATTTGTAAACATTAAATATTTCTTTCTCAAAGAGAGATTTTTTTCGGTATCGGCACGGAATGCATTGCAATACTCAGTTACATCATATAAAAGGCAGTGGGAGGCGTTATGTACCGCACACATCTATCAGAAATATACACTTAGGACGTATTGGTAATTCGAAGAAAAAAGAAAAAAAAACACTCAGAAATTAAATGATAATTATATAGATGCCCAGTCCTCTTTAAGACATAAAATAAAGTCATAGTGCTGGAACGTTATCCGTGAATCATGATGCTCTGGAAATTATTTAACCTGTAGCATGCAAATGTAGCAACAAAAATATACTTTATATTCAACAGCAACAATACCTACAGCACATACAAACAAGGAATGTATGACAGCTTTACAAACACTATGGGTCCCTTTTTACCTATACAGATGAGATATTTTGTTGTCCACATGTGCCTTAATTAAAAGTTATCCCAATACTACGAATTCTTATTTTTTAGAAAAATCTATCAGACTACATAGTGTCCGGAATATAATGTATAATATAGACATCACCTCGACAGCAATTGCCTATAGATAGCCTACAACATGCGTTTTGAAATAACCCCATCCTTCTGTAATCTTGACAGAAACAGTTAAGCACATAATATAAAAGCAAAACGGAACTTTGCCATTCACGAGCTTTATACACACTCTTATGAACTGGCGCATCGGACGCATCACATAAATGTATTATATACGCATATATATATGTATGTATATAAATCGAGTATATTACATTATAGGATGTTTTCCATACAGCAGATAATTTAGTTGACAGTAATTGGCGCAATTGCGTATTTTTTTTCTTTTGACTCTTTCCAAGAACAGTCCCACCAAAAAGTTAAGTAAAGCATTGGCGAACAGTTTCTCCCTCGAAAAGAGGTCGTTAATTTTCTCAAAATATTTCAATAAACAATTAAAAAACATAAATAACATATAGTGTTTCCTTATTTGCTCTCTTTCTCTCTCCCCCTCCCTTTCTTCTTTTAATGTTTCGCATCCTTGACCAGAATCTAAAGGACAACTAGAAAGACAGCGCTTGAAATGTTTCAGGAGCAGAACTGCGCTGACCCAAAAAGAGTCCCGTCCCCGGTGGATGCAGGCAGAGTCAGAAGTTATTTGAGGTCGCACGGAAAGGTCTCTGTCAACTTTTTTAAAAAGGTAGTGTGTCTAGGAACAGTTTGTCGATTATTGCTGGTGGAGGTACCAAGTCTTCGAGTTTTAAGTAGAATATACGCTGCAGACCTTGCGTACACAAGGTACGAAGTTCTGGGAGCTTTCCCAAAAGTTTTGATAAGTAGTTTGGACGATTCAAGCCTCCGCCATTAAACGTCACTTGATCTTTCAGACAATTTACAATCTTGTTTTGAAGGTCTTCTACCCTCTTAGGTTCCTTTAGTCCATGTCTCTCTGTAATGAGAACATTAATGAGACTATAGTTAGCAACACGTTGTTTAAATTCAACCCAATGACAGGCAAATCGGCTACAAGAAAGAAAGAAGGCAAACGAAAAAAAGGTTGATACAATTTCTCGCACCTGTTACCATGGCGAGGGCAGCTATGCACGAGAAGGCTGATATGTCTATATTCATGCTCTGAAGGTTGGAAGAAAATTCCACTATTGAGTCGATCCATTCTCCGAACCCGCGGACGCACTGGAGCCTGTGCAAGACCACCCCATTGCAAAAAATGAGTTTGCCTTCCACTGGGTTGGACCTGCAATTAATAACAAAGTGCCATTAATTACCATGAGAGTAATAAATGGGGGTTTAAGAGGCGCCTAATTATTGGAGAGCTAATAAAACCTAGAGCACTGGAGCTTGAAGGGGGTTGATCTTTATTGTACTCGAAGTAATTTGATAATTGCGTACCTGTACGCCAAGCGCAGAACAAAAAGTTCCAAGAAAGCAGACTCAAAGAGGAGATCTTGATCCTGCTTGGGAAGATCGGCAAAACCCGGGATCTTCTCCGCCCAGCCTCGGATAATCTCCATGGAGCCCGTCAGAAGATCGTAGAATTGCTGGATGTGATGAGTGTCGTCTCCAGTCATTTGGTAGTCAGGGTTAGCCTGAAACTGGAATTTAATTTAAAAAGTGCTTAATGGGGTCCTCTAAAATATATAACCCGTGAAATTGCGAAGACCATTTCTAGCAGGGGAGTCAGGTTTTTACAACAATTAAACCCCTCTCTAGCCATTATTGGGTTGTGTTTCAAAGCAATTTATTCAAGTAAGATATGTTAGATTAAACACGCCAAATGCCTACTGCAGAACAAAGTCGAGTCAAATGTAAAACGCGGCCTAACGTCCACCACCAGTTGTAAAGGAATTCCGAGTTAACACAATCTGACTAATGACAGACACACGTTGCAAAGTCCTTTTGAATGCGCATAGGCAATGTTTTATTCTGCTTTAATGAATTACTGTACGCATCTCGTCTGTTGGTTTATCTGGGCATAGAGAATGAATGTTGCATTGCTGTTCTTGGAACAGTTATGCGTAAATCAAACATCTTTGTTCAAGTTTCAATGATAATAATAATAATAATAATAATAATAATAATAATAATAATAATAATAAAAGTTTAACGCTAATCAGACTTACTCTGGCGTAGTCCAGGCCTGACATGGAAGGGTTTGAGTCCACATGGGCCCTCACCAGAGCACTTATGAGACTGACGGGCGGCGACGGTGGTGGGGGTTCTTGTGGGCTCTTCGGTTTGGAGGGCAGACGGCCTCTTCTTCCTTTCAGACTGGCGGTCCGAACGACTGAAACAACATTGCAGAAAAGGACAGCATTAAATTAGCTGCATTACCATCGACAAGTTTCTGAAATATTTGGTCACAACAGCAAAACAATACGATTATTGTCACGTAAATGTGCCGTCTTAAAATGCATTTTTACACCATGAAAAAGAACGCACAACAACAATTTTAACATTTCCGCAGTGAAATATCCTTGTAAACTAAACCAAAATTAATCTGCGAATTATATAGCCAATAGAAAAATTGCATCTTACCTTCTTTTACCATCCCGACAACAAGGCACTTTTGGAAACGGCAGTACTGGCATCGATTTCTGCGGCGTTTATCAACAGGACAGTTTTTGTTTGCTAAACACACGTATTTAGCATTTTTCTGAACAGTGCGCTGTAAACGACACAAAAATGAGAATACTTACAAAATATAACATATGACTTAAAAACTAGTATTGTACTGCATTAGAATTCTGCGGTCAGACAGTGATCACACACAGCAGCGGTTTTGCAGGACATTGATAGAAGATTGATGGTGTTAACACGACAGCCAGCCCTCGAGTTTATAGCTACGTTTATATGCAAGGAGCAGGAGGAGCAGACGTTCAGTAAACACAAATCCGTGTGCATTCATATTTTACGCCCCTCCGAGACCCTCTCAATTCGAAGTGATACGATTATTCAATCAAGATGATAAAATAAAGAGGCCACTTAATTTTGCCGCTGGGAATTCTGACCCACTTGGTTAGCCCAGACACGGTTCTCCTTCCAAACCGATTTAATTTTGTGGAGAAGGGCCGCGTTTAAATGCACACACGTGCCCACACATCCTCGAAGTGCAATTGAGGCACTCTCTAAGCGGAAACAGCCCCGCATAATGACTTAAAGTTCGGCAGAATTTAAAGAGGTCTTGGTTTACGCGTACGCCTTCCCATTTAATTTCTGTCCCAGTTGTCTAGTTTTTACAATTCCATTTTCCTTTTCAGATCATTACAATCAATCGTATTTGATTAGCCGCATAGTTTATTACAACCAGGATCCTACCTTAAAAAATCCTTTGCAGCCTTCACACGTGCGCACTCCATAATGCTGGCAAGCTGCGTTGTCCCCGCAAACGGCGCACAGACCCTCGCTGGACGGAGATCCTCTTGAGGGAGGCGATGAAACCTGGCTGTCCATCAACTGATGACCATGGCTGAGCTGAAGGGAATGGGGGAAGCCTAAGCCTGCCTGTTTCCTGATCGCGCTGGGTACAGCGAAGCTTTGGCTCTCCAAAGAGCGATGAGATCCTGGGGTGTCGGGGTTCATGGATACGTGAAGAGGACCGTCGAACCTCATCTGACAGCTCGAGACAGGCGTACCAGGAGGCGACTGCTTGAAGGAGAACAACGAAAGCCTGGACACGGGATTCTTGCGTTGATCAATCATGTGAGTGGTCGCCACATAGTTCTGATGGAAACTGTGAAGGGAACCAGGATCGTCCCACATGTGATTAGGCTGAACCTGGAAGTTTGGCGTTGTCGGAGTGTGTGGAGAGGAGGGCTTGTAGTACATTGAACCGGAGTGGGATAACATCTCTTCAGACTGATGTGGCAGATGCTGCTGGTGGTAGCTGTGCATCTGGATGTCCTCTACCTTGATGGAGGACTGCTCTCCAGAATGGGGCATTTGGTATAGACAGGGAGGCTTAACGTCGTAACTGGTGTTGTAGTTGTCCATGAACGTGCTGAAACTGGGGAGAGAAGTCGTGGCTGTGATCTCAGTGTTGGTCAAGTCCATACTAAACTTAACAAACTCTGGCGTTAGGAAGTCACAGCTATACTCTCCAGCGGTGTGGTAGCTGTAACTCTGAGAAGCAGGGCTGGCTCCTTGTGGTGATGACCCATACTGAGCCTGAACGCAGGGCATGGCTGAAAACGAAAGTGGCAGAATTCTCACATGTATACAATGTATAAAGTGATCCTCCCGCAAGTCAAACGCACGTGCCATCAAATATAACTGCAACTTAGGACACTTTACGATTTGTTACCATTTTCGAATATCGAAGATTTTCGAATATCGAATATAGTTCTAAAAAGAATTGTGCGAACGTAACATTTCAAATTCACAATGATAAAAGTAGCATATGTAGGAATGAAACCAATTCAATACAGAAACGTACACCGTTGACAGGGCAAAATGTTGCTTTTTGGAATTTCTCACTCCTTCACGTGTGTCGTCTTCAGAACAATGTAATTTCTTTTGGTGACAAGTTTGGTTGAATATGATCGCACAAAATAAAAATGTCATTTTCATACCTTCAGTAGAGTGGCGGTGTTTCTCGGTGACACTTGAAATTGACAATGTTTCGGGTGTTGTTAGAAGATCTTACTACACGATAACAGCTTTCTTCTGAAATCTCCCTCTAGAAAATGCATAAGAAACAAATATTTTTAGTTTTTTAAATTATTATTTTTTCTTCCAGAGAATAGCATACAAATTGATATTTTTATTGTATAGAACAAAATATAAAGTTAGCTAATGTGGAACAAAATTGTATGCTTCAAAACAAATTCAAAAGTGTTCAAAATTTACGTTTTATTTAAATATTTGCTACCTGACAAATATGGTCATTTATATAATGATTAGTCCCCGTTACATTACTCATACAAATTAATATACTTATTAATTAATAGAATTATGAATAAAGTTTAAAAAAGCTTTTGATATAATTCCACGTTTACAAAGTCAGAAATAACCCCATGACAAACATAAAATAAAATAAAATAAAACATTCATAATACAATTAAATAAATCTAATTTTGGAATCCTTTCTTAACAATTACATAAAGTTCCCAAAAACAGAAATTTAAACTGTCTGACGCAGCACTGGTGGTCAGCACGTTAACGGACGTCATGTCGTTGAAAACAATCAGCTTACTTTGACATTTCGCAAAGGTAATACTTTACATTAGCACAGCAGTATTCTAGATTCTCTTGAATAATGTTACCGTACATAACATTATAACAGCATATGTAGCCTATATAAGACCAGTACAAAAATACACGCAACCAAAGCGATTGTGCCCTCCGTCAATACAAGTCATGCGATTCAAAGTGTGTCTCTACACCAAGAAATAAAATAATGGGAGAAAAAAAGCATAGCATATGCCGATTATCATACTCAACACCCGGACGCAATTGTGGGCAATTCTGAGTAGTCGGCATATAGAATGAAACCAATATCGCAGCGTAAAAAAATAACACCAGTACCTTATATTGTCACCGGTTATGCCGTTGTCTATCCATCCAGAGAAGACGTATGTAGTATTACTGTGTTTAAGTCAAGAAAATGTCCGAGACCATAAGCCAAGGTTCAATAGTGAAGAACGGAGAAAGAGCGGCTTTCGTTCAGCACTGTACGCCGCGAGAGCGCCGACTGGCCTTTGCTTCCAATGTGCCTTTGTTTATGTGAGCTCAGAATACCACAGCCCACGTGTCTGAAATTTTAACGTCATCTGCATCGTCAATGACAAACACCAATCCCTTTCACCGGGGAACCGAGCTTCACCGCATCGCTGGCCATGTCCAGCTGCGAAGCATTTTAATATTGGAGTACACTTCACCTCTCCCAGATCAAAATTCTAGTGTAAATAGGTCGATGACATAATATAAAAGTGCATGTAAGTTTCGGTATATTGTGCCTTAAATACCAGAACTAGCCCTTATTTCTCATTCTGTCAATCTGCATGTGTGTAATGCCATGAGGTCTGTCGGAGACGTATGGACGAACGCTTGAGGTAACTCAAGATTGCATATTCTTATGTGATTTATGGCCTCTCATTTTCAACTCACCATTACTTACTTTCATATCACCTCACGTCTTATGTGTAATATTATATACAATGTGTAGCATTTCTCTCTCTCACTCCTTATATATATATATATATATATATATATATATATGCACGCACTCATACGCGCACACGCACGCGCGCGCGCACACCATAAAATATGCAAGGGCTATTTGTTCAAAGTTAGTTAGAAAGTGATCGGGACTAAGACTGATTACAACTTATTGTTTTCACAAATCCAAGCTATTTATACCATCACCCTCGAGAGTGTATGTGTGCACTGTTTTACGTGACTACCATGATTTTCTCAGCTGCTCGTGCTGAGAGGGCAGGCAGACACAGTGGCTCGTTAATCGCTGAGCAACGTTGGTTCTCGTGGGCGTTCCAATTTTGTGGAACGACAGGGAAAAAGCGATAGGAGTCTGTAGAATGGTGCGTGACGCAGGGGGCGCCGGCTTTGACGCAACAAACAATCTCTGCCAAAAATAGCTGTCCAGCCTTTTATTTTCTTCGTGGGTGACCTGTTATTATTACACACCTTATTTACTAATGTATAAATGAATTTCTTATCGGCCATGGGACAAAAAAAGAAAAACAATCGCCTTTTACTCTAGTTTTAATAGGCGGTCCCAAACTTGATTGTAGTACAGATCACGATCAGTTCTTGGTGTGCGTGCGTGTGTGCGTGCGTGGGTGTGTGTTTTTGTCCATGTGTGCACGGCTGTGCGTAGGTGTGCTTCCAGGGGGCTTGGTCTTAGTCATCACATTGAACCTATCTCAGCTTGCTGTCAATGTGTAGCACAGCAAAAGGGCTTGCAGATACTTTGTAGTGTGTGTGTGTGTGTGTGTGTGTGTGCGTGTGTGTGGGGTGGGTTACGTGTGTGGGGTGGGTTACGTTGCTTTTGACAGATTGGCGAGTACGTCTATTCAAAAGTTTTATTTAATTGCAACATTTTCATGGATAACTCACCAGGGTTGTTAACATATGGCCCAGACAGAGATAAGGATGAAGAACAAAAGGGGACAGAGTTACTTATTTTGAGAGTGATCACAATGTTTAGCTGACAAAGCTGTTGACATACAGTACGGCAAGCTGAGGTGTGAAAGGGTTTAGCTGACTATTGTCACTGGAGGGGTTTCAGTAGCTTGATAAGGAAACCATTTATGCCCTCTTCTCTCATGTATTTCAGAGTGGGGAAAGCAAGCGTAGGCCTGCAGTGTCCAAATGTTCTGTAAGTTTTTTTTTTTCCTTAGCCCAAAATGATCATTATGCAGCATTCAGCACTTAATCTATCAGTGCCAAAATTTAGGGACCCCTGGAAAGTTTGTATATTTCTGTAAGAGGAGTAAGTCTTCTACATTTCAGAAGCATGGACATTTGCGCCACTGTTGAGATCCTACACATGGAGCCCGGCACAAAATAATATTTTAATAATATTATCATTTCTGTTTTAAGATTTTAACTGAGGTCAAGGGACTGTCCTGTGAGTCGAGTCACATGTGTCCAATAAATGCATAATGTCAGCATTATTTTTCAGGGCGTCTGAGGTGCATGTAAATAATCTTGGACACCGTGGGCCATGTACATTGCTATTGTGGATATGCAAATCAGTTATGTTTTCAACAATCCTAAGGGTCCATTTTTCGAAAACAAACATGAAATAGAGCAATGAAGTTGTTACGGTGGAATAAAAAGGACTGTTTAGTTATGATTTAGTTTGTTCAAAAGATAATTAAAAGATAATTCTTTGTGGCGCGTTGTTTAAAACTCCCTATTGTGTTGTCAGACTGCCTAAACGTAGCTAGTTCAATTACTTGCTGTTGAATGTGCCATTTTAGGCAGTTATTCATTATATCAGAATCTTATGTAATCACTCACTAACTTCTGTTAACAATATGATGTGAAATTGTGCACTTTAATTTCCCATTTCACACGCGTGCTATTAAGCGCCTTATTTGTATGCATATTTTAATTGCCAGAGCGATTGCCATTGTGAAGGTAATCAAATTATAAGGAAGTTATTTCCAGAGAATGACATGTTGAAAAGCCAGAAAATTTACTTCAACCAAATCAGACATTAAATCAGCTGGAAGATTGTCTTCAATAAAGTATAATCCGTAACACGTATTGACAGAAAACATAAGACATTGCAAGTAGATATTTCATAAAAGGAGAAAACTGCATGGTTTTTGACCACTACATTGGAATTGTATTAGGAAATATACAGTGAGCTCCATAATGTTTGGGACAAATACTTTTTTTTTTTTGTTTGGCTCTGTACCCCACAATTTTAGATTTGTAGTCAAACATGTCGCATGTGGCTAAAGTGTGCATTCTCACCTTTTAATTAAGGATATTTCTATACACTTTGGTTAGATCATGTAGAAATTACAGCAGTTTTATTGCTGTTTGTGCACATGAGGAACAGAGCTGTGCCGGTGAAAATCAGGGAAGCCATTATGAGGCTGAGAAATAAAAAACAAAACAGTCAGAGACATAGGCCAGACCTTAGGCGTACCTAAATCAATTGTTTGGAACATCATTAAGAAGAAAGAAAGCACTAGTAAGCTCAGTAATCGCAAAGGGCCTGGTAGGCCAGGGTAGGCCAAGGAAGACCTTTACAGATGATGACTAGAAAATTCTCACCATAATAAAGAAAAACCCCCAAACACCTGTCTGACAGATCAGAAACACTCTTCAGGAGGCATGGATGTGTCAGTGGCTACTGTTCGCAGAAGACTTCGCAAACAGAACTACAGACGCTGTGCTGCAAGAAGCTAACCTGTAGTTAGCTTCAAAAACAGGACGGCCAGGTTACAGTTTGCCAAGAAATACATCAAAGAGCCTGCAGAGTATCTGGAAAATATGTCTTATGGACAGATGAGACCAACATTTAACTGTATCAAAGTGATGATAAGACCAAAGTCACTAATCGCAGCAGCAGAATGAATTCTGAAGTGTAAAGAAGCTCTTGAGCAAGCAAGGCAATTATCTCAAACATCCTGCTAAAGCAACAAAGAAGTTTTCTAAAGCCAAAAACTGGAAAATTCTTGATCGGCCAAGTCAGTCACTCAATCTGAATCAAATTGAACATGCATCTCATATGCTGACGAGAAAACTAAAGGCAACTAGCCCCCAAAACAAGCAGGAGCTGAAGATGGCTGCAGTACAGGCTTGTCATAGCATCACCAGAGAAGATACTCAGTACCTGAGGACGTCTATGAGTCACAGACTTTAAGCAGTCATTGCATGCAAAGAATGAAGAATTAACATGACCACTTTCATTTGTCCTAAACATTATGGACAATATATGACTGTACTGTAAACACAAAATATTAAGAACTTAAATGCTTATACAGCTCCGTGATTTGACCAAGGCAGGACTTATGACCAACATGACGCTATGCTTGTGTAAAAGGATGATTCTTCACGTCATAGTCACGCAATAAAGGACTAGAGAAATTTCTGTAGGAAATTTTGCATTGTCAAAAGAGTCTCACAGTTAATTCAGTTTACCATGAGCTGTATAATTCAAGATGAGGTGTTAAATATGCCATTACAGTATTACTACATAATTCGGCCACACCTTTGCATGCTCAGCCTCAACAGTCAATATTTTGTGTTGCTGAATATACAAAAACTACCTACTGCTTTATTGCTGATAAAAACAAGTCTTTCTGTTAATGTTTCTAGTTCACACATACTGTAATGCTGTAGATATGTTGAAAGCAGAGTGTACACTTCCATAAAATAATCATATACAGTGTGATTTTGAGGTGGAAGAAATTATGCAGATGCTTAAAAACAGTGCCCTCCATATGCTTATTTTTGCTGACAACCCTCAGTAGAGGCAACCCTTATCTGGCAACCCTTCCAAAAAGCCTAGTGGCATGGTGATGGTGGTGGTGACGGATGGTGGGTCTGCAGACTTTGCGTCTCTAAAATGCAAGGATGTTTTCTAGATGAATTGTGGCCCTTTGATTATTCTTTGCCTCCCAAACCATCCCTCCTCACTGGGAATGGGGGCAAAAGTCACTCTCAGCCTCTTCCAGGCAGGTTTAGTGCTGTTCTAGTCATTTTAAACTCCTTCATTATTCCCCTAATAGTGCAAAGTGTTAGCTTTAGCTTTTATTTGTTTGTAACCATCTCTTAACTTGAACAGGTCAAGAACGCTTTGTCCTGATTCTTCTTTGCCTTTTCTTATGGTGATAGATGACACATGGATTTTGCAAGTGCATTATCTCAGTTTTGTACTTCAGTGAAACAAGAAGCCAAAAGGCTGCAATATAGTTCCTGAAACTGAAATTTAAAACTTAAAAAGTAGCACATTAATGTAGAGAGTTTTTGAGCGTGCGATACAGCTTACTTTTAGATTTTATACAGCCTTCTTTGCTCAACTTTATCAAGGGTGTGAATAATGTAGGAGGTCCTTGTACATACACGCACACAAACATACCTACACACAGACATATACAGACACACGGAGATCAATCTGATGACACACCTTCTTTTAATTTGTACTGGCTTAAACCTGCCCCCTCCAGACACCGCCTCCCGAACGCAGCTCCGTTCCTAGATCCCCTGCTTCACAAGCCCGAAATGTCTACTTAATATGCTTTAATGCCTGCTCCTTGGAGCCGGCGAGCGCTTCATCACTTTAATACACCTTTATATAACACGTTATTAAATAGGTGTGCGGAATTGAAGGGCTTGTCTGCGGCTGGACCGCGCCTCCGCGGGTGTGATTGAGACGCCCGTTCAGCGGCTCACAATGAGGAAGTAAAAATCGAGACAGAGGCCTCGGACGACAGGCGCTTTCGCATCCGTCGGCCGTGAGTTTCGGTCGGTCGCCGCGCCGCGGCCGAGCCCACAGCTGGCCCGGAGATAGGGGCGATAAATTGCTAACCGCGTCGCTTGTGAATTGGGAGGCCCGCGCCTGTTTGTTTTTCGAGTTTTAGTAAATGCTCGGTTGTCTGACGTGTCCCGATGAAGCTGGTGAAAATGTGAAATCTGTGAAACGTGACGTTTCAAACTGCACAAACAAGTTAGATTTGACTCCAGATCTGACAAAGGTCTGGATTTCAATCAAAGCAGCCAATCTTCTTTGATCTAGGATACAGTTTGCATAAACATGAATCGATCAGTCACGTAATCACAACAAATGCATGTTTGATTAAGAGAATAATTACTTTGACAGAGAATTTGTAATCTTTTCAACTGCAGTCACAATCAGCTATAATAGTAAGAGCTTGGCTGTAAGTTATCATTATGCTTTACAGCTCTCTAGTTTAAAAGCTTGGTAAGCCATTGGTAACCTATAGTTAGTGATTCAATATAAAATGGGTACCATTTGGACTCTTTCTGCAGGGCCCATGGTTCTAGAACAGGCTCCTGGTTCTCCTTCATGCCTTCAACTTTGGGATCGACTCTGTGTTCGAATCGCAGGCTGGGGCCTTCCTGTGTGGAGTTTTCCCTGTGTCCACATGGGTTTCCTCCTGGTACTCCTGTTTCATCTCACAGTCCACAAACATGCAGGTAGGCTAATTGGAGAGTCTAAATTGCCCCTAGGTACGAGTGTATGAGTGAATGGTTTGTGTGCCCAGTGATGGATTGGCAACCTGTCCAGAGTGTATTCCTGCCCTTTTCCCCAGTGCATGTTGGGATAGGCTAGGAGCTCTCCTCCATTTGTGGTATTCACAATGCAGATTCCAAAGGAGTTCTAAGAAACATATTGGATTTCTTGGTCCGCTTATCTATTTTATATTGTAAAAACAGATATTCCTGTATGTAACACCACCACTGAACATTGCTGTTTCTTTATTCTGCATCACAAAACCTAGGTGGATAAGTCTATTTTTAAACTATAGGATCTGAAACAATAGAGATCCTTAATCACATATGCACTTGAACAACCAAACTACTGAATACGCTGAAAAACTGAAATCCTCATCAAAATTGAAATACTAATTAGAGAAATGTGTCTGTTTATCTCTAGTCTGACAAGGACCCGGCAATATTCTAGGTGAAAAGTTTCACAGCAGATTGTGTTCGTCATTTGCATGAAATTCAGGACACTTTACCTGATTTCTGGACACCCTTTATCCTAATTGTCTGTGGCGTTTAAACATGCACATTGTTGGAAATAGACACTAATTATCGCATATTGTTTGCGGTTAAAGCCTAAATTGCGAATGGCTGGGTTCACTCGGTGATTTGCAAGTCAAATGGAATGAAGGAGATAGTTGTAATCATTCAAATTGAATGCTGAATACAAATTAAATGAAAGTCAATACGGATTATACACGACTTCCTCTAATTCAGCGCGGCTTCTCCTCCGTATCTGACTCGATTTTTGTAAAACATTCGAGTGCCTGAAGTCGGTGTTTTCCCGTTGTTTACCAGTGTTACAGCTCGCGTAGTTGCATGAGCAGAGCATCAACCCAAACAAGTACATTCAGCGCACTGTGCATTATGAAGTGTAATTCACTTACAATAACAACAGCAGACCGTCTGCTGCTGAATAGAAGTGTTCAAGCCCACAGTCCTGAGACCTAACGGGTAACGCACACGATGCCCCACGAACACAGACAGAAACGGTGCCTATGGCCACTCTGTGAGATAGAATGGTGTTTTGGGTGAGAATAACTTCCTGTTCCAGTAAGGTGTTTATGTGCTGGGTATCTTACCAATTGTGAATCTTTGAGCTAGATGTGCTCAGGAAAGACTCCCATTCACTTATTTTATACCTATTCAGTCTAGACTTAAAATCTTATATAAATCTTAAATAATATTATGAACTATTGACATTTTTGTAAATGAATTTGTGGTGAAACTTGTGTGGTGTTGCCATACGCATTCATTTCTGTGTGTATATATTTATTTTAGTTGGCAGAAATGTTTAATCATCTTTGTGTCGGCCTAACCTTAGATATTACAATGGTGTGCAACTATGTAAATGTGTCTGTTGTGTGAACGCATATGAATGTGGTGTACATTTTGATGAATATAGAAAAGATTCTTTTGTAATGGAGCTCATATAAATTAGCATGTGATTTGTGGCCTTCTATTGCGTGGTGGTGTCTGACAGTTTCTCTGCGGAAAATGCATGATTTTGCTTTACTTAATCCATCACGAAGTGCATGAAGACGTATGCCTCATGATAGGCGCGCCCATTTATTAAAGTACACTTTCCCCCGAAGTCATATGATAATGAAACGGATGAAATGGACTGGTTTGTTTGCACGGGTGGTTGGTGTACAACTGGTTTGTGTAGATGCCAATGAGCTGGGGGAAACCCCTTTCCTGGATGTAATCCTGCCCGGAGACGTCCATTTCACTGCCCCGCGAAACTTTGAGAACGGCTGTTTGTTTTGATAGGCACTCATGCAATGTTATTTTCCCAAAAGCATCATTTAAAAAATCCATTATGACGTTTTTTTTCCCCTCATCTTTCTCACATTAGGTTTCCTGAAAGGCTTCCTCCTCATCCTCATCGGGGAATTAACTTTATTCTTGTGAAGTTGTGTTTTTGTTTTTTTTTTGTATATTTTAACAACAGGTATTATTTCAAACATCTCATTAAAAAAAAAAAAGAAACACCAAAAAATACAAAGTATTTTTGAACTGCTTTGCATTGATGAGTGTCATTCTTCATACAGAATCATTATTTTCTTGAAGACAGCATACGTGAAAGTAGCTCACCAGAACATCTATGCCTTGAAATTTTTTCCAATGCATGCATATTATTAGAAGAAAAGGAGAAATGAGTCATGTGATAATTCATTTATCCTAAAGATTTGGGTCCATGAGGTCTCAAATATCCTGCTATTGTTGATCGCGTGCCCTGGTTTCCCCCCTCGCAGGTTTCGAAAGAGAGCGAAACAATTTCTCATCTGGGAGCCGCAGTCACGGTGCCAAGTTTATTTACTGAGGAGTCAGATGTCTGCACTAAGTCATCAGGAAATCTGATTCTCAACAGGTAAGTGCTTCATTTTTCTGTGCTACTGACATTTATCAGGGGAATTCCTGATCTGTCTGGCCATATTGCTTTATTTCTCCTCCGCGTCTATTTGTCATTCAAAGAAAAGCTTTGGCGTGGATAGAGCGCTTATGACTCTGAGCGCTTCCCAACAATTCTCAGCGATTGAATGGAAAAGACTGTCCGTGTTAGAAAATGATGAAATGTACATGTGAGGGCCTCGGAGTTGAGCCTTCGGTCGCGTCGTTAGCTGACTGCGACCAGCAGCCGCCAGTGGGGCCTCGCATTGGGCCTCTTCCTGGATAGAAACAGTGTTGGATCGAGTCAGAGATCCTTCAGTTGCTGGTCCACTGTCGCCTTCCAGTAGCATGCTAGGCGCCCCAATGTGAGAGATATGGTGCGAGGTGCATCTCTCATTTGTACAGTGCCGAGGCTCTTCTGCGTGATGGCGTCGTGAAGAATGTCACCGATGTGCGTCGATTGCTGAGAACTCGGAAGCCGCTGGCTCTCGAAGGAAGGGCGAAACTGTGAGTTTGAAGCGAGCTATGTAGGGACGGCTCGTTCGGTGTCAAAAATAGACGTCGTCAGGATGTGAACATGGAACGTGTTTTATACTTTAAGCTTTTTTTTTTGTATTTTTTGTATAATAATATTGACAATATGTATATTGTGTAATAAGAAGCTTGAGAATGTGCAAATGCCAGTGCTATTGCTGGGTTCATGTCTGGCTCTGTTTACATTTAGTGCAATCTTTGTCAGTTTTTATTTTCATCACACCCCCAGCTTGTACCTCCAGAGGCTAGCCGGCACTTTTCGATTATTCTATGTAGTCAATAGCAATAAATCTAATGTAATCTCAATAATGTTTATTACTTATCATCCAACAACTTTCTTTATTTTTGTTAGCTTGAAGTTCCTAATGTGCCCGTAAACACATCTCTATTTAGCATTAACCTAATATGCAACAAACTATACAATGTGCACATGAAATAAAATGTGAACACAATAAAATGTGACAACAGGTTCTTATAGGCATTCACGGCATAGACAAAGTATACATTTCATCCGATGCATTATCTTGATATATGTGCATATACACAGTATAATATTTATACACTGACAATTAAATCCAAGTAATGGGATGAATAAAGTGTACGGGTCTTCTTTTTGCCTGTGTAGCGTTAAGAAGAGTCATATAGGTTCAAACCAAAATGTCATAATTTTCTGTTCCATTTCAAAGTTCTTGGGGAAACTCATTATTTTAGGGCCATGTTTTCCTTTTTTGTCTTATTTTCTTATCGGCATGAACATACCTGGGTCTTAAAGGTGAGATGTAGAGGGAACCAATTAGTGTGATTGCAGGAAACATACAGGAACTGCACACTCAGCAGCACCATAGGAGAGGAGGGCCCTTTTTTGAAGGCGCGCAAGGAAATGAAAAGTAAATTATAGGAAAACTACACATTGCAAGAGGTAGGTAGGCAATTTCAGTCTTGGAGGAATGCTATAATTATATAAGCCACGACTAAACTGCCAATTTCTATTAAAATGAAGGTTGTTAATATTGTCTGTGGTTGCATGTACCCCAGCATTTTCCATTTTATTGAATTCATATTTATTTATTTGGATATTTGTGCATGCATTCTTTCCAAAAAATATAATTCAGACAACTAGTTTGCCATTTTGGCTCTGACCAGTAATTTATCGCTGGAAAAGCAAATTGAAAATTTTATGCCAAGTAAAAAAGGCCTTCTTTCTTCTGATGTCTTGTTCTGACTTGAATGACTGTCTAGAAGTGAAATTATGTTACTTCCACAAAGCAGTGCACACGAGTCAATGTAATCCCACTGAGATCACAAGGAGAGTGAATATGACTCTCAGGCTGAGTGAATCTCGTGGTTCAAAGGTTTTCCTTACGTTTATCCTTTTTCAGTTCGCTATTTTGGTAAAACTTTCAATGTATCGTCCCTCAAAAGAGCTATTTAATTACTTTGTAAGTAGTACATAGCTGTCATAAGCACTTACTAAACATCCTTAATTGTGTATTTCAATTACAGCATAACTGACATAATTGACATAAGAATTTATGTCTATGTAGTGCTTATGAATAAGTATGGCTTTAATGAAGGACCATTCATTGAAAGTGTCACTGCAATTGTAATTATTGTGAATCCAGTACTATATTCCAAGCATGGCGAAAGAGGCGCTCCATTATCATTCTTCCTCGCTGGATTGTGATCTTAGTACAGAATTCAGAATACAGAGTACACAATGATTTTATATATAGAGAGCACATCACAGCCTTTTAGAATAATCATTTATGCATGCTGTTATATGCTATGCAGTAACCTTGACTTGAACTATTATTTCTTTAATGATTATCTTGTAGGTTTTGAAGGGGCAAAAAAATTTCTTTTTTTGCATCTAGATATTCTTAGTGTAAAACGAGAGCTGGTAATGTACAGGAGGCAATAGGAGGGACGGGGGAGTGGGTGGCTGTTGCAAAAATGAATAGCAGCAAGCGGAAATGTACAGGAAATGAGTTGCAAAAATGTCAAAGTTCATCGTACATTTGCAACAGTACGAAAATCTGCATGTGTATTTGCAGTGACCCCCCCCACCCCCACCCACACCCCCCAAAAAAAAGGAAAAAGAAAAAGCATGAAGAAATTATCCCTGGAATCAAAATGACAATGCTCTTGGCATAATGAGGCTTAATGGTAAAAGCACTGTACCTGCGCATTTAAATACAGTTTGAATCCTATGCAACCCTATGAGTTTTCTCTCTCTAAAAAAGGGGCAGTTTGGGTTTATGACCATACATGGTTTGCCAGTTTCAGTCTTTAAGCATCATAAAAGTATCCAGTGAAAATGAAAGGGTATTATTATTATTATTATTATTATTATTATTATTATTATTATTATTATTAATAATAATAATGTATACATGTACTGTGCAGACTGGCATAGGTCCAGGTTTTCCTGTAAAGTGAAGGCTTAGAAGTTAATCATCTGCTGATCTGGAATGGTACACAAAAACGGTGGACACTGTTGCAGCTTGCAAAGGCGCTTTATCGAAGAGTCACATTTCGGCTCATTAAAATATCTCTTGTCTCTCAGTACATTGTATATATCCCTGGCAATATTCCTGTTTACAAACACAAAAACATCATAAAATTTTGAACAGAAAGTAGCCAGAAGGCGTTTAGTCTTTCTGCTGGCTACACATGCTCCATGCTGGCACCAGGAAAAGAAAGCATATGTCGCTTGTTAGCCTGGGTGTACATAGCATGTCCTGTTTACTCAAGGTCTCCTTTGCAGCCTCAAACTCCCAACTTTGTTTCTCAAGGCAATCTGTCAGTCTTCATTTAGCATTCGCTGATACGTGGGTTCTCCTGCGCAGGGGAAAGGCAGCGTTCTTTTACAGGGGATGTGGCTGCTATCTGAGCAGCAATATGTCAGCTTTGCTCAAGAGCAGACGCAATGGGCAAAGGCAACTTCACGCACAACACACACACATAGAGACACACACACACACAGTCACACACACACACACATACACAGAGACACATGTACACACACACATACACAAACTCACACACTTGCACACACACACACACACACACACACACACATACACACAGACACGCACACACACATAGAGACACGCACACACACACACACACACACACATACACGCACACACACAGAGACACGCACGCACACACACACACAGACACGCACATACACACACATAGGCACACACACACACACAGATACACACACACAAACGCACAAACTCACACGTGCACACGTACACACACACATAGAGACACACTCACACGCGCTCACACACACACACATATACACACATACATACAGACACACACGCAACATGCACACATGTGTATACACATGTGCACATATATGCACATGCATACACACACCATACATATACACACATTATACACGCAAAATACACACACACACACATGTTCACACACACACACACACACATATAATTTATGTATGTATGTGTGTATATATAGATCGTTATTTTTTTCTAACGCTTCTTTCAGGGGCTTTAAAAAAATACATCTTAATATTTGTTTGAAAACAGGAAAAGAGAATATAAAGACTTTCATGAAACCATTATATATTTATCTTTTTTTTCTCAAGCTGTCATTGCTTTTCTCTCCAATTATTCAATGGGGAACAATCATGGCAGTGACATTTTACAATCTGACCTTCTGTATCGGAGATTGGGCTCTGAATGCTTTGGGTTCATTTCTCCCAGGAGTTTTCGAGCCATCACGTTCACATGATTTCACTTTCTGGACATGTCTGGATTCATACCCTAAGAAGATGTGCTCGTGCCAGATATATAATTCAGTCTGCAATAATACAAATTTTTACCTATCGGGCCTCCGCGTCGTCGAATGCTTCTGTCTCCCACCGATTTGTTTTTTTTTCTCTTTTTTTTTGTTCCAACGGACATACATTACGCGTGATAACGCGTGTATAAATATATTGCTGTATTTCTGCAAGAAAGGCAGGAAGCCTGTTATTCTTTTAGGAAACAGGAGGGCCATTGTGGCGTTTTCTTTTTTTTTCTTTCTTTTTTTTTTTTTTCGCCAGAGGAGCAATTCCCAGAAGCGCGGTGGATAATGACGGCGTCTCCCACTGTACCTGCAACAATTTAATTGGACGAGTCAGCCCAGCCGAGCGTCCCCGGCCCGTGACTGGGAGACATGGAATTCGTTGTCATTACTGTCCCTGTCATTTTGCGGCGTTTTGTCCCGCAGTGGAACTCCTCTCAGTCCGCTGAGCTTTGCGCCCCCGGGAGGCGGGGATTATAGCCCCGGCCGGGACGGGGGTACGGCTGAACTGCGCTGACCCCCGGGGGGGGACCCTACATTGATTTCACTCACTGACATTGCTGGTACCTCATTCACACATTAGCACTAATAATAATAATAATAATAATAATAATAATAATTTGTGCAAATATGATTTATTATGTGTTTACCATTGCTAGAATTATGAATAATTTTATATATGATATAGTTGTGAAGTATTAATTACGTTTTGTAATTTGAGTAGGCTGGGACTTGGATTGTCTCTATTTGTTGAAATAGCTTTAATCAGATCACAGCCTTTAAAATGGTAAGGAAAATGCATAATGAGGTATGGGAACACTGTTATTCCTCGAATAAACAGGAGATCTTCAGTACTGTACATCTGTGTAGGACAGCAGGTGCTGGTTTCTTGCACAGTTCTACTGTAAGCAATTTCTTGAATTTATTTGCTAAGAAGATGCCCTCATCACACAAACACACACATACAGAAATGCACACTAATGCACGCACATGCACATGTACATGCACACATGCGTATGCTTAGAAGATGCCCGAGTCCAGGAAAATTTAGGGAACACGCATTTTTATATTATGCATTTACACCACTATTTCAAATACCTCAGCCCACCTGGGAGTTAAACCTGCAACCCCCTGGTTACAGGCCCAGGTTCTTAACCACAACGTCGCACTGAAGCATTTTCTACTTACGCCTTGTGAATCATCAGAGAAAATGTTTAGGTGTATTTTACCATCGCCCCCTCTCCATGACACAGTGATGTCATAGACTACACGGCATCGTCTGACCTCAGCGTGCGGCGCGCGCCTAATATTCAACGCGAAACGGGCAAACGCGGGCAGCGTAACCCCTAATACAACATGGCAGCGGGTACACTTGCGCATACAATTCATTTTTAAATCTGCCCTTTAAATGTATTTATTTATTTATTTACTCGTGCGCTTATTTATTTATTTGCTTGATGTTTCTGCTTGTGGAATCGCTTCAAGCATATGGTAGCATTACCCCGGACCCCACCGGCTGCCCGCCCTCTAGCTGTTAGAAATGCACGGCACATGGAGCACGCTCCCTCACTCGCTATGCAGAGATGTTCTCCCTCTAATCCAACACTGAGGACTCCAGCCTCCCCGGCATTGATAAACACAAAGTCCTCCCAAGACAGGAATGCAGAAAGTGATTCATCAGCACTATTCTCACTTCTGTTTTAACACTGGATTTAACTGCTATGAATCTTTACAGATCGACATATGTGGGAATCACTTTTTGGAAAGAAAGAGTGCGGTTTGTTCATTCGTCACATTCAAACCCTTTCATTTAAATGACAAAATGTGTGCGTGACCTTGAACGGATTCAGATTCAGATATCTTAAATGTCGCTCCTGGGCAGTTTGCCTGGGGCAGAGTTACACGCGGCTCACCACATCACTGGCTTTGACTTCACAATGGAAAGGATATGCGGTGGGTACAAGAGTGTAAAAAAAAAAAAGCTCATACTTAATGTTCGAATACTTTATCATACAAAATGTGCAAGCATTAATCTGTAAATTTCAACACATGTGATCAAAGTTCTATATAAATATCTGAAGTTGGAAATTTGTCACATTTCCAACAAAGGATGGATGTAAGTGGCTTATCAGTGATCATTTAAAAAGTCTTATGTCGCTTCCATTTTGCCCTTTTTTGTATCCGTTTCAAAATAAACAATGATCAAACGTGCCCTCTGACCTTTCTCTGACCTTGATGTCATGCGGCAGGTGACAGGGTTGAAATGTTGTAATTGTATTTGCTGAGCGTAATATTTGAGCTCTGTTTAAAGAATCGAATTGGTGAAGGGTGGGAATGCACCCCTGTCAGTGTCTATATGTCACCATGCAAGAGAAAAGGAAGTGTGAGAGAATGTGTGAGCAGTGAGCGGTTTAAAAGAGGGGAGAAAATGTCCCACGTGTGTGTGTGTGTGTGTGTGTGTGTTTGTGCGTGTCCCCACTCGTACTCTCCTAGTCATGTGTCCTCACCAGGCAGCAAAAACCTGTATGTGTGCATGTGTGTGTGTGTGTATGTGCATGTGTGTGTGTCGCGTGTGTGTGAGTGTGTGTTTGTGTGCATGTGTGTGTGCATGCGAGTGTGCATGCATGTGTGCGTGTGTGCGTACGTCTGTGTTCATGTGAGCATGTGTGTGTATGCATGCGTGCGTACGTACGTACGTGTGTGTGTGTATGCGTGCATGCGTACGTACGCGTGTGTGTGTGTGTGTGTGTGCGTGTGTGTGTATACATGCGTGCGTGCGCGCGTGCGTGCGTGCGTGCGTGCGTGTGTGCATGTGTGCGTGCGTGCGTGTGTGCGTGCGTGTGTGTGTGTGTTTTGTGTGTCCCTATGGGGAGGAGCAGGCTCCCTGTCAGCAGGCCCTGTGCGGCCAGCGCGGGGGCCTCTGTGGCTTTCAGTGCGCTGCCCGCGCGGCCGCAGTGCCGTCGCCCTGATGCAAAGTGACAGGGACAGATGTGACATATCGGTTCCGACACACTTCCATACCACCAGTCAGTGGCTGGGGGTGACTCACGTCCTCTCCCCTGGTCCTGTCCCCCCCCCCCCCCCGCTGCAGGACAGTGCGGCGATGCTCCAGTGAACCTCGCCCGCGCCGGCACCGCTGCCAGGTACGGGGCTGCCACGGCCCATTACGCTGAAGAGGGGCACCTAGCGGAGGGGGCGCGTCCCGCCAACCTGCCAGGGCCAGGGGTCTGCGGAGCGAGAGCCGCGGGGGCGCGGGGACAGGTAGCGAAAAAGGAGAGGCGCTTCCGCTTCCCTTCTGCCTCTCTCTCTCTCTTTGCCTTTCTTTATCTGTCTCTGTCTGTCCCCCATCTCCCTTTCTCTCTGTCTCTCTCTGTCTGCCTCTCCCTGTCTCTCTTTCTCTCTCTCTCTCTGTCACTCTCTCTTTCTCTGTCTCTCCCCCATCTTTCTCTCTGTCTCTCTCTTTCTCTCTCTCTCCCCCATCTCCCTCTCTCTCCCTCTCCATCTCTCAGTGGGGTGCCCAGTTTTTGTAGGGCTCTGGTATTTCTGCTAATCAGCGCTCCTTTGCACACAGTGGCCGGGTTTCCAGTGCCGAGCTTTAATATTTTATAAGCCTTTTATAGTGTGTTGGGGTCCTTAAGATCTGGTAGCAGTGTAATACAGAATTAGCGTTTGCCAAATGGCCTTACTTCCCTTTTAAATGTCATGAGCAGGAATTGCTTTGGAGGGGGAAAAAATGAGAAGCAGCTAAAAAAAAAAAAAGATGTAGTTCTCAAACACCTCATGAATAACCATGAGTCCATGATCTCTGTACATGACTGCCCCTGGTGTTTTTATGGATATATCTGCTTTTTGTGGTGATTGTTCGGTGCTGTTAGCTTCAGGTTTTTTAAATATTTTTTTTTAAAGAGTTCACTCATCTCAGCACTGCCACATCAAATAATGAATATTTTCTTCTGGAAAGAATTTAAATGATTATCATGAGCATTTCTTAAAGGAAATATTACATTTTCTGCTGAGTTCTGTCTGTATTAATAGATATATCATCTGTTATACTGTATGTAGACTCAACAGTTGCCTTGGATTCCTTTTTTTAATATCCTGTTAAGAAATAAACATAGCGAGCCACATCACAGGGACCCGTTGTAGGCGTAACCAATCACTTAGCGTCCTCAGCCACCTTTGACATGATCCCGCGTGAGAAAGAACATCTCCCCAGGAAGTGAACATTAAACAGAACATTAACAAACATTGTCCCCCCCCCCCCCGAATATTAAAATGACTCCTTAACACCCGAGATCTCAGGCTGCTCCCTGACACGGAGAGGAAAGAGGGAAATTGGGTACATCCATTCCCTATTAATTACAATCCTCTGAAGTCTCCCATGGTCGAGAGAGAGAGAGGGAGAGAGAGAGAGAACCACTCTATTACGGGGATGTGTTCGCTGATAAATTAATAATCCGGGTTGTCAGCGGGCCCAGATGAATGGGCCCCGGTGATTGATGCTGTTTTCCTTCATAGGGCAGGAATTTGATGTCGGAGCCAAATGTGTTATCAATGCCAGGGGACCTTTCCCCGACTCGCCCGCCGAAAATGGATGATCAGTAGAACCCCAACATCTGTCAGCCCCTGTGCTGGGGTTGCGCATCGTCGTCCCGAGCCGTCGTGCGCGGCGAAACGGCCGCCTATCCCTTCCGCGCCGGCCCAGGCGTTAGGCGTCCTCAGCGCCGGGTGTCGACCCGCGAGGACCTGATCGGGGCCAGCCAGGAGTAAGCGGCAGCCGTCCGGCGCGCTGGTGCGGCTCCTGCCTTCAGTCTCCTAGCGCTGAGGTGCTCCGGCAGTAAGGGACGCTACTTCATGTTGAATACAATGAGCTTGATTGACCGATGGCTCGATGGATGATTGATTGGCTAACCACTTGATTAATTGACAAGTGGTACATTTGTTTCCCGTGTCATGGAAGAACCTCTTACCAAAGCAACATCCGCTGGTTTCTTTTGTCCAACATATTTATTGAGTCACTCGATGCATATTTTTGACCATTAAGAGCTGGGGTAGGGTACAAGCTGAACAAACAAAACAATATGACCTGTGAGGTAGTTCAGGATGGTCATTCTCCCAGGACTTAAGACATTGTTTCCAGTTGAGTGAAGACCCTTGATAAATTCTGATCTAAGAAACCCAGAAGTTAGGTCTACTCAAACATCGGGCGCTCGTGCAGTTCATTTACAAAACTGCGTTGCTCTCCGGCCACCGTCCCCCCCTGACGTTGCCTCCATAGACGCGTCCTTTCCATCGGCGTTAAACGGCGTCTCTGGGTGCGTGCGCTTTGGTCTGGAGGACGCGCGCGAGCGGCGGGACTGACTCCGGAGCCGAAAGCGGCCGAATTAATCTCCCGGACGGGAGCGCTGACAGGAGCCTGATTACGGGGAGTCTCCCGGCTGCCCCGGGCGCACCCCCGAGAAGGGGAAAGGTTAATGCAGACGTCTCGCAGTCTTCACAACAACGCGGGGCTTCCCGGACCCGGCCGCCAGCCGCCGGCTCTTCATATTCCCCCTGCCCCGGAGAGGGGATGACCACCGGCGGGGCGCTTCGCTTCGCCTTCATTTACTTAACGGACCCCGACGTCCCGGCTGGCTCGTGCGGCGTTCGGCGCTCACCCGCTAGCCTTTTTGGTGAAGCGACGCGCTCACTGAGACTGTTAGAGGGGCCAAGTGCCTGTTCGGGTGTTCGAGACTGAGGAGGTAGCTCCTCCGGTCTTTGAATAAGCCGCCTCTGGGATTTAAAAAAAGGGGAACCCTGGCCACCGTGGTTACGCTGGCGTGATCTTTCACTTCCTTGAAGAGGAGAGCGATGGAGACGTGAGATTGGTCCTCACTCAACCCTGCTGTTTCCAATGTCCTGCCTGGATGGCGAGCCAGTGTAATGGATGCTCTAGAGATAGGAAGCGGTGAAATTAAAGCATGCAATTCAATACAAAAGAATAACTGAACCAGCGACTGTGACTATTTCCCTGGCCTCTTGCCCTCTAGTGGCAAAAAGTTGTTCCTGTGGGGGAAACCTGCTCGGTCAAATGGACCAGGGGTCAAATGGTCTGTTTCTAGTGGTACATCCCCAAGTCTTTGCCATAAGCAGGGGTTTTATTCATGGTCAGTGCTGACCCAGTGGGCTGCAGTTGTTATTTTAGATCCTAATTTAAACATAAATAGTAGTTTGAATTAAGTGTGCCTATTGATTTGAAGATCCTTGATTTTTGTCAACATGATACATACTGAAAAAATGAGAGGTGCGTGTGAGAGAGAGAGAGAGAGAGAGGTAGGTATTTGTGTATATTGCTTGAATTTTTATCTTTGTCAAAGCTTTGTGTACAACACACACACACACATTCACACACACGCACACAGAGACACACATACACACACACACACGCACACACACACACAGCTTCTTTTTTTGTCAAAAAAGAGTGGTTATGACCAAGTTGTGACCAAATTTGTGTTTACTTGACGAGAGTGCTAAATTGCTGAAACGTACATTCTTTTCCGTTTCCAAAATTGAATAATAATAAATGCTTTCGTTTTGTCGAATAAGCTTCTGCACATTCAGTCATCTGTATTTTCAAAACAATAATACATCAATCACTGATTTTTGATCATTTTTGATTTTGTCCATATAAGTTTTTTTTATTTTTTATTATTGATGGTTTCTTTTGAGTATTTTAATCAAACACAAACATACCATTATCCACAAAGGAATGTGTCCGAAGACTGACTGGCGAGTAGCGGCAAAAAGGTCCAGCTATGATGTGAAAAGTGTACAATCGCGAGGTGCGCTCATTTTTCAGAGCACAAAATAAATGAACAATGTGAGTTTGCATCACTTAAGGCAGTGACGTTGGAGTCCTGCCTAATTTATAACGCCATTTGTAATAATAAATATCAATCCTGTGGTTTCACATTTTTTTTCCGTCGGATTTACAAATAACCGATAGTGCAAGAAGCTGACAAAAATAAATGAGCTAATCTAATTGCGACTTACCGCAGATATTAATTCATCAGGGGACCAGGGAATGGGGACAGATACAAATTTCGGCTTTAATTATGTATGGGAGGTGACTAAAAACAGAGGACATCAACGCAACTTATATCATTTCACTGATCCGTGATTAAAAAGTTGTCCCGCTTTTTCTTAAGACGGTGCCCGCGTTTTTTTTTTTCTAGAGGAATGTGGCTCTTTCCCTCGCGCTGCGGAAATGTTTCATCATGAATAAGTCAAAAGATAATGCCCGTCCGAGTAAACGTTATTGCGTCTGGGCTAGCCTTCTCAGACCTCCCTGGCACCGTGGTTTTTGTTTTTGTTTTTCGTTTTAACGTTGCCGCGAAAGCTCGGAGGGGCTCGCAGACAGACGGACAAGTTTGTCAAAGTCTGGGAGGGCTTTATTAAAAGGATGACAGGCGGGTATCTAAGCAGAATGCGGCGCTATCGATTTCCGAGCGGGCGGTCTAATTGTTTTTTAGTGCGCCAGACGAGGGCTTGATTAGTTGATTGATTAGCTTGGTATCAGCGGGGCCTCCCTGTCCTCCGCTGCTCTCGGCCTCCGCCAGCTTACACAGGACGGATGTCTGACAGGGAGACGCGAGGGCGATCGGCCGTCATCAGAGAGCTCGTTTACAGACGGGAGTTCCCCCCCCCTCCCCAAAACCGCGTCTGCCGTGGGGGAGTCTGGGACGGGCTCGGGACCCGGGGCCGGCGTTCGGCGGGTGACGGGCCGACGCGTGGCGTCCCGCGGGCGTGGCGCGGGCCAGCCGAAGGGCCCGTCGGCGGGGCGACGTAGTGAACGACGAGGACGCTCCTGCTCCCCTGACCTTGCCTTTGGGCGCGCGGGAATGAGAAAGACAGAGGGAGAGAGAGAGTGAGAGAGAGAAGGAGAGAAAAGGGCTTTGCCTGGTGTGAGGGAGTCAGAGGGGGGTCGCGGTGGGGCGATTTGTCACACCGCGCGGCTGGCGACGCCCACGGCCGTGTCCTGGAGTGGACTCGCCGCGTCGTCCCCCCCCCGCTGGGAGGGGCGCCCTCCACCCCCGTCTAGCAGGCGCAAAAAGGCCGCTCAATGTCACGCAGGAAAAACACTCACACCCCAGAGCCCGATCCCTTTCACCTTCCTGCTGAAGGATCCCGCCGCGATCCCGCCGCCCGGGATGAACTTCCTTCCTGTGGAAGCTCTCACACGCCCGCGCATTCAGCCAGTCACTGGTGAGTCATCACGACAACGGCTGCTGTGCTTGGATTCCATGACCTGAAGTTGGCCTCCCTACTATTGTTCAATGTACAATTTAGTAACACAACCCTCAGTGACCAGTTAATGGTAACATTAATAAATATAAACATATAATAAAATATTATCCATCCATCCATCCGTTATCTATACCCGCTTATCCTGGGGCGGGGTCGCGGGGGGGGGTGCTGGAGCCTATCCCAGCGTGCATTGGGAGAGACACAGGAATATATCCTGGACAGGCTGCCAATCTCGGACAGGGCCACCAAACCACCTTTTCGTAATACCACTTTTAAATAGTAATTTTCTTCTTTGCTCCTTCTAGATAGGCCCACATACACGGAAATAAAAAGTTGTAAGGCCGGGTTGTAAAAGGTGGGGCCACGTGGCCCATCTTCCGTACCCCTCTGTCTCAGGCGGTCGCCCCATCGCCTCGTCCCCCCGCCCGGTCCCCCCCTGACTCCTCCCCCCGGGGGCCCGTGAGGGGCCCGTGAGGGGCACGGCGCGAGCCCTCCTCTGCGTTCCGCCGCAGACGCTCGCTGTCCTCGTCTGCACGCCTCCTTATCGCCTGCAGGAGCACGCCGGCTCCTCAGCTACTCAGCTTGTCATAAATGTTTAAAAAATGCCCTTTGATAATGAGTTTGTCATTGTTTTATTTAGAAATATCACCCGGCCCATTACAGTGGCAGGTATTTTTTCAATCGATACACAACATCTTATTAATAATTAATCCTTTATATGTCAGCGCAATATAAAAAGAGTCTGCAGCCCAAGTAGCGGGGCCCCGCATTAAAAGCTGATTTATTTTTCCGCCGGCCGAGGCGGTGTTGTGGGAGCCCTGGCGCGCGGGGTCCGACGCGGGGAGGGGGGGGTGGGGGGGGCGGGGGGGCTGGCGGCGGGACCGGCCGGGCGGGGCCCCACCAGGAGGCGAGTCCCGTAGCTGTCTGTCACCGCGGCCGGCCGCGCGGTGTGACATGGGCGAGCGCGGCTGCCGCGTCGCAGTTTTCCCCACTTCCTGTTTAGCGTGAGGAAGATATGTCTGGGCTGTCCGGAGCGGAGACCGCTAGTCGTTCAGCGAACGCCGGCCCTGGGGGCGGCCCGTCCGTCCGCTGCTGTACGGCCGCGCGGTTAAACTCAGCAGAGTGGACGGCTCCCGTCTAGAGTTTTGTGAAAAAACGTATTCAGTGTCTGTATTGCTTTATAAATATAGCTCAAGATTTCATTATTTCCAACTCATGCCCACAGCTAAACTGTTTTTTGAAATGTTCTCCTCTGAGACGGGCGATGTCAAGTCTTTGCTTTTTTTTTTTTTTCCCTTCGCAGTCCACCAGCTGCGAGTCGGAGGAAGGCCCATCACGTGTAGCTTGTGCAACCAGACTGCCCTTACGAAAAAAATCACGTCACGTTTGCCTTTTCGCACGTGAAAATCAAATTTCACATGCTAAATTAACGTTTTTCACATGTGAATTAAAATATGCACGTGTGAAAAGAAAATAGGTCACGTGAAGTCATCACATGTGATTGGCTTTTTTCTCATGTGAACTACAATTTACACATGCGGAAACAAAACGTGTGACTTCAAATAAATAGCATGGGTCACCTTTTTTGGCGCTCTCATCTTAAGTGGGATTATTTTTATAGTTCACATGTGATTTCTTTGTGATCATTGTTGACCCCTGATTGGTCAGAGGAAGTAGCTGTTGAGTGAAGGACTGGAACCAGGTATTTGTGTCCGGGACTGTTAATGCTTTGTTCAAGACAGCCAGCCGGATACCATGATTAGGATGTTATGATCTACTTCCTGTTTTAAGCCTTTCGCGTATAAATGAACATATTTGTACTATTATTAACCCTTTGAAGAGTAGGTTTTTTTGGAATATTTTTTTTCAAGTCAGTGTTCTGGAACTGCATTGCTTTCATTTACCAGCAGGGATTGTTGCATCAGGACTGGGGTGGTCAGTTCAGGACATTCCAATTACATACTTGTGATTTGACACCTTAAACCAACAATCAACCCTGCGACACCGAGCTGAAACGCGCTAGCCCGAACGATATAAAAGCAGCCAATGGCGGTCAATCACGCCCGTCTGTACGTTTCCCCTGCAGTGACGTCCAATTAGGAAACGTGATATTTGTGTCTAGACATCCAAATTTAGAGGGTACGTGCTCCCGGGCTCGCCGATGACTGAATTAAACATCAGCCGGGAGACGCGGAAGGGGCTCGCGCGTGTGCGCCCGCCTGCGTTCTGTCACACCGCTCTCCGCGCTCTTGACAACGCGTTCGAAATCTCCGGGACAGTCAAGGCCGTGTTAGACTTCAAATGAACTGCGGAGAGGACCTGCAAATAGCAGTCGATAGAGAGTTGCCTCCCCTCGCGGCTCCTGGTGAAAGACTTTTAACCCCTCGTTAGAGGGGAGGTGTGGAGAAAGCATAATCTATGATCCCGGTGTTTCCAGAATGTTTAAAAAGGTCAATATGCTGATATTTTTGACAGCACTTGACCTTTAGTGAAAAAAAGTAACAAAACCATTGGAATTGAAATAACTTCCTCTTTGTTTAGTTCTGCCACATAATGTATCACAGTCAAACCACACTGTCTTTCTTCGGCATCTCCCTCGTGAGTGACCGGACTGCTAAAGCTTCCGATCCGGAATCCGAAATCATAAAGATTCTGTGGAGCGGAGCGGTTTTGTTGCTTTCCATGGGGTTTCCATCTCAGTACATATCTGTGCCCGGTAAGGAAGACCTTCACGCCCCTGTTGTGTGGCACTATTGCACATCGTATGGAAGCGTACTTAAAGTTGTCATCATAGCAGGAAAATCACCGCTAATGGGCGGTCAGGTACAAGGAAATAGCTTGTCTCCAAATTTCCTTAAACTGTGCCTATTGCCCCAGCGTAATGTCAGATGATACGGGCTATCATCGCATACGAATGACCAGGGACAAATAGATGCATTATAACTTCAACTTGCGCTGGGTTGGTGCTCTTTAAAACTGCCTTCCCATTCCTGTAAATGACAAATTTCTTAGAAAGCATTCTTTGCCAGCCTGGTTTCTATATGTGGCTGTCGGTGTCTCTAGGTAAACTAGAGACGCTATTGGTTGGATTAATCCAGGACTGGTATGAATCAGAGAGTGTGTGTGATGCCCGCCACACACTTCCTGAAAGTGCAGGCTTTCCAGACCCGAGCTGTGGAGATCAGCGGTTTGGAGTTTGATTAGGAGATTAACGTGGAGAACGGCTGTGCTTGAATATCTAATTGTGTTTTCATATTGCGTTCTTCACTTCATTCTGACAGGGAAATAGACAGAACATCAAATACCGTGGAAACCAGCCAGTGCCGAACATTGCACATTAGTGTGTGCCACAGACGGGTCAGTGGTGGCCGGGATGCACGTTCCCTTCCCTTAAACCCGCTCTGACCCAACCTAATTATCTCTGTCATTTGCTCAGTTGTACGTCTTCGTAAAACGAAACATCACAGCCTGAAATTCCACAAGTGCCCTTCATTAAAATATCTCGCTGCCATATGTTTTAGAAAACCACATCGCTGTGAAGGTATATACGGGGCTAATGAACTCATTTGATCAAGCCGGGGTAGCCATCTGTCGCACACAAACAGTGCACACAGCTGTCCCGCAGGAAGCGCATTCGATACTGCATCGCCCCTCTCACGCAGCAGCACAGTGAGATTTTACACCGGCAACGGGAAATGTTTCACCTGGAGTGTAAGGCCAGTGCAGTGTCACTGTGCTGCTACCGCTGCCCTTGATGAGGTGTCTGGATGATTTAATATTGACACTTGAGTAATAACAGGCTCATTTTTAAATGGAAATAAAAACACACATGCATGCACATGCCAGGCTAGAATGTCAATTTTTTATGAAGTATTATTCTACGCTATTTCAAATATTAAGTAACTGGAATCAAATTTTGAATAGTTTTGCCCTGGTATGCCCACCAATCACAGACATGAGAACACACACACACACACACACACACACGCGCACACACACACAGGAAACCATTGACTATTTATAGCGCGTTTTCCTGTCTGATAACTATTCCCCCATGTATGAAGTAACAGTGGCCATTGTTGCTTTGATGTTGTTTGGTTCTCACAAATTCGGGCCCATTGAGTGATTATAGCACAGCCTCCATCCTTCAACAGCTCCCTTCACCCACTGCAAGTCTGCTTGCAAGAGCGGGGTCACTGCTCTGCGACAGTGTCGCATTAAGCACAGTAAATAATGTTTCAGAGAGAGAGAATGTAGATTTGAATGACATCACGGTACACAATAAACGACTGTGACAATTAATTCTTCTGTCAACAGGTACAAGAGTCACTTCCACGAATTTGACAAGGAAAGCAGGGGGGATTTCATCGTCGGCGTGAATGTTCCCCGAGTATTAGAGGTTAGGATTTCCCGCTCCGTTCTCTCTCCCTTTTGTTCTCCCCGGCAAAGTGGATGTGATTAACAGTGGGTGTTCTTCTGTATACCTTTCTAAGACCCGGAGAGCCTTCAGACTTCGCTCCTGAAATATAACCAGGGCGCTACGCGGATCTTCTTTTAGCACGGTAACCATGGCACTGAACCGCAAATATCAAGCACTCCAATACCGGCGTCAGATTTAATAATCGCGAGCACAAACTCATGAGTTTACATACCGCTAAATCACCGAATCAGTATACGCGGAGGCTGAGCACATTGTTTTGGGTCCTTTGTGTCCGCGTTTAAAGAGACTGAGGACCTGATGCAATGCTATCACACCCGGCCACACTAGATAGACTACGGCTGTGTCGGGGATGCCCATATAACACACACATGGCGGGAGCACGGCACTCGTGTGGCAATCTTGGAGGTAGCTAATTGATGACTGGGCTGCCGTGACAGTGTTTATGACTGCATAAACGAAACCACTTCAGCTGTATTTTACCGGTAATCATTATGCGCAGGCACTGCGGCGAACAGCTCAGCCTGAAAAAGTGACTTACTTACTTTAGTCCAATAAGCAACACTCCTCTGGGCAAACTCAGAACCAGCCACTTCTTAGGATGGCTTAAATGGCAAACCCAGTGCCCACACAAAAAGACCGTTGTCTTTTAACGGCTGACAGGGACCTGTTTCTACACACTGCAATTTCCTCATGCACAGGCCCAGAGTTCATTGCCACCGCCTTTTGGTCCTCTGAAGTGCCCATGACTAGACTGATGGAAAAATCTTAATGAAGCTGACCCAATCAAAAATGGACAGGTTGAACTTAACAAGTACTCGCTCTTAGGGAAAAAAGCAGCACCCCAATCTCTTTTTTTGAAAATATAATAAGTTTAATGAAAAAAAATTATTAATTTCTAGTCGGTTCCTATGCACAATATAATATGTATTCATTCCTGCACATTTTAAGGTTCTTTGCAAAAGGAGTGTAAATTTAATCTTTTTTCTTTTTTTTTTTAGTCAAAGGATGATGATTCAAACTGTGTTAAATATTTAACATTTAAATCAGTGGAAGTTATTGAAAGAGACAGTATTACATTTATCTCAGTTTCTACTTATACTATTTGTAATTTGTGTTCCTCTTGTTGTTTTTTTTATTACAAACAGCCAACAACAACAAAAAAACACCAATTAAAATTCTATGTCCAATGGAACTGTCTTGACAAGACACAGGTTTATGAAGTAATCAATGCAATTTAATTGGAAAACCTGACAGCAAGTGTCTTCTGCTTCAGGTGGCTGGTGTCGAGGCCAGGTGTCCTGCAACTGAGCACATATCTCCTGTTTTGCTAGGTGTTTTTCGCATGAACGTGCGTTACTCGCACCACGTGTGGCTGCAGCCAGGCACGTTTCAACTGGTGCAACGGACATTTTTACACCCAGGAACCAGTCCCTGTTGAAAATGAAACGCAACATTTTTTTTCCTGTTGGCTTTAAAACTTAGCATGTTTCAATTAAACCAATAACGATTTATCCTGTTAAGTGGAAATATTTAAAGGCTTTTTGTCGAATGGGGTATCTGTGGCAGGCTTTGTGTCTTTGACGTTATCTGGTTGGGCTGTGGCAGTCGGGCCTTGCCCCCAGTGCCTGGCCGTGTGGAGCGGTCCCCCCCTGCATCCCCGCACTGCCAGCTTCTCCCCCCGGCGCGGTGACAGTGATGAATGCGGGACACGGGGCGCATTAACGCGGGGGATTCCGGTCAGCGTCGGGCCTTTCTTCACCGTGTCAAGTTAAAACAAACAAGATGGAGGCAGAGGAAATGGTAAATCGCGCCTCCCGAGATTAGGGCCCGCCGCGGGACCCCCCCCCCCGGAGAGGGCGGGACCGCGGGACGCGCGTTCGGGCTCGCGGCCACGCGCGCTCCTACGGGCCAGAGACGGCCGTCGCTACGGAGGACTGCCGGCCAATTAAAAAAAAGGTTTTACTCCGTTCAGTAACACTTTGTGCTTTGTGTCACTAAGCCAGGAGTCAAATGGCTTCCTTGGCCTCCACGATCACCAAATCACCCACCGTCAGATCTATAAGCTGCAAGCACTGCAAGTACAGTGAGGCTAAATGTTGTCGGAACAGCAGTTCACTTCCTGGGATTTTGATATGATTTCAGTTTTAGTGTGAGTGTTTTCAGTTGCCCCAGACAGTTTTCATGTGCAATGAATTCACAGCAAAATGTCTAGTGTTTTATTTCAGCACTATTAGCGTACATGTAAATCCAATAGGGACCATGCAAGAATTGACACTGAACACTGAACATTTTACTGTGCACTTGAAGAGGTTTCAGCCAAGCACCGGCTTCGTTCTTCAGCATGTCGGTAATAGGCTATTCGGGGGTGTATGGTCTAGCCCAACGGTACATTTCAAGTCAGTCCAAAGCAGCTTGTACAGCATTGTGCTTCTGGCACTGAACAAGGTTAACTTTTTTTGCATTGATTCACAATTATAAATACAGATATAAGTCTTTAGATCAGCCAGTGCTTTGCTTCTCAATTTCAAAGTGGCACAAGGGCTTCAATTCATAGAATCCCACGAAGTAATGCTGATGTAGGAAGCTGTGCCACAACTGAGAACAGATTTTACACAGGAAATGGTTCTGAAAATAAGATTAAACATAATTTGCTGAGGAATAACCTGCTGATATATACACCTACAACCTCTGGAGGCATGGGCATAAGCACACTTTAAGGTGCATCTTAAGTACACTTTAAGGTGTATTTTATTTGCTTCAGAACAGGAACTGTCGAATATCCCCATATCATCCATTCTTAAGCTGGCAGCTCAGCAGAAGCTGTTATAAGTATCTATAACACCCTTCAGTGAACACAAAGACTGCTTGTGTCAATCAAACCGATACAGTGAAACTGATAAAATATCAACAAACTATTTATTTAAGCATGGCCCCGTCCAATTTTTATATTGGACAAGATGAAAAATAACTAAGTTTAGTGTAAGGGCTCATGTTTTCAAGGACTGAGGATAATGAGCTTGGAATCTACACCCCTCCCCCAACTGTAAATTGAAATATCAGGTATCCTGCAGTGAGACTGGGAGAACTGATGAAGTGAAATGTAATAATAGTGTAAATCCAGGAGAAACCTGGGATAGTATGACAGACTAGAGTGCATCTTCATTAGTGCACCTGGTAAAAAGTGGAGTGATCAGGTGTTGATTCTCCAGCAGCGAAGCAGGATTCATTAAGAGCACTGGACACACACAGTCTTCCTTCCGCATATCATGAGCTGACTTACAAAGGATAGGGCCAGGTAGCCAGACGTGTAGTATCATAATAATCCCTTTGATTCTTTCACCCACCCACACAAGCACACAGACACACACACAGAAGCACACACGCGTACACCCACGCGCACACACACACACACACACACACACACACAAGCACATGTACATGCACAAGCACGTACACGCACGCACACGCACACACATGTACATGCACACACACGCACACACAAACACACGCACATGTACATGCGCACACACATACACGCACACACACACACAAACATACACATGTACATGCACATACACATACGCACACACACCCACACACACAGACACAATTTAAAAACTCATGTTCGCGGAAACTAACGATATGCATAGCCTGAGCTTTACAGTCACAGGGCTGGAGAGTTTACCTTTGCTTGACCCACTACCTCCCTGCACTTCTTTACTTTCATTTCTACATTTTCATTTCACAGATTTACATGGTAAAATGCTCTGCCCCCTAGTGAAAATAAATAACAAACAAAAAAACAATAGAATTTAAGAAAGGAAAAAAGCAGCAGAGGCACAATCCTTAGAGAGCACAAACTCTTTTAGACATGCTAATGACAAAATGGCCGCTACTGTAGAAAGGCCACAAAGATCAGGTATACTGCAGAAACATTACAGACTTGTGACTTCTTCAGCAAGTTGTAGGCTGTGATATTTAAATGATAAAGGCACATCAGTGTGCCTAAGACTCTCCGGTAGCATATGTTTACAGGGCATACTGTAACTTTCGCTTCTTTTATTCAACAGAAGACTTAATTGGAGTCCACTTCTATTTACATATTTATGTTTGCTCTTTTTCTTTTTAAATGGCTTTAAATGCTAAATATTTATTCGATCAATGTCCTCGGTGTCAGACGAGACACAAATCAACAATAAGCATGCATAAATATCCCGAAAGCTTATCGAGTAGGTGAACGCGATTGGTCCTCGCAAGTGATATCGGGTCACGTGATCTTATTATGCTGAATGGGATGGAGCATTGTATTTGATGCCGGCTTTTAATTTCTGCATCTGTCTGAGCACTTGGTGTTTTTATTACGATTAATTTATTACTCGTGGTATGCCGAGTGAGCCACTCGCATTTATAGAGTAATAAGGGAATGTATTAAATGTGCCTTGCTTCCAAATCCAGTTTGAATTGAAAGCATGAATCAACGGAACTGATTAAACCATACACTCTCTGGCTTTAAACCATGCTTAATTTCACAGGATCTATAAATAATACAATTATTGTCTCATGCAGGCTCAAAGTAAAAAAAAATTTATATGTTTGGTTCCGGAATGATAATTTAAAAAAAGGCCATTTTATATTTTCCAAATGTTTTCAAATGTATATTTTGTGTTAAATTAAATTTTCATTCCAATGCAATTAACTGAAAGAGAAGCTTAAGTCTTTGGATTGTCTTCAACTCAATAATGCAATTATTGCAATGCAATTTTTAGCATGTGAAAAAGAATTTCAGATACTGTAGTGTGGAAACTTTTTTCTGTAACTACTTAAGGTGAATTTATTTGTAACCAGTCATACATTTTCAAATTTGCAGTCTGAGTTGACCACTTATTAGTAATATAATATGGATGTACTATATAATACAATTAATATTGCAATATGAATTTTTCTGTCTGTAGGTCTGTTATCTAATAACATACTGGTGTCATTTCAGCTTCAACAGTATAATGAGATTTTTTCACATCCGAAATAAAATCTGAAATGAGTTTCACCAGGACTTTGAGTATCCTGCATTGCCATTGTTAAAGCAATACTTTTATAGAATTGCACCCTTTCAGTGTGTTCCACCTTAACTACATTTATTTGGTGTGCAATGTATTAGCTACTGTAGATTTACCTGAAAAAAATGTACATAAACATGCTTTTAAAAATGCTTTCCTTTGAAGTGAATATATTTGTATTTCCTTGCTTGGCCATTAGGGTTGCCAACTCTTAGCCAGGATTCTCCCAGAATTTCACTCGGCCTTCTGAAATTGCACAATAGAATTCCGCCAGATAAAAAATAAATTATGATGACGGACTTGTTTCATGGCCCCCACGTGTGTTATGTTGGTAAATTATTTCCCGAGTGGGCTGTTGCCATCCCTTTCACGATCACGTACCTGTGTATCTTCTGAGAATTTCACTTTGAAAAAGTGAACAGATTAACTCAGGCACGCTTAGTGGAAATTAACAAAACTTAATGCGATGAACAGATGCAATCACAATAACAACCCAATTCCATAACTAACAACATAGATACGCAGCACCGATTATAATTGCAGATTTGCACTGAAGGGCATTGCGGTGGCTAAAAATGACTGCTGCTTGCCCAAAGTGTCTGACTTGTTTATTTAAAAAAAAGATTCATGCAATGGCATTTGTTTTACATTGCCATTATTTTCTTTATTGTATCATGGCTTTGCTGGTTCAGTTCAATTTGAGATGTGTCTGTTTCAGCACTGTTAAGGGGGCTACACCCAGTAAATTTAGAAGACATTGCCATGTTTGATTATTGCAAGCTGAGCTTATAGGTATAGTGGTATCAAGGCCGTAAAGTGCAAACGATCGATCGATCGATTGATTGATTGATTGATTGAACGGCAGTATGGCTGCACAGAGATCTGAGCAGCTTTAGCATTAGCACACGCTCATTCACATCAGCGCTCTATTAATTCAGTGCAGGCAA
>NC_057947.1:8059290-8176790 GCF_018555375.3 Anguilla rostrata
TCAGGTTTGTAGTAATAAAACAATATGGTTAAAGTGCTGATTTTAAAGGGTATTTTAATTTTAGTTTCACTATGTAGAAATAAATGGGAAGGGGGAGGGGGGCTATGTACTTTAATACGTAGCCCCCCTCCCCCTCCCCCTCCCCCTTCCCATTTCAGGGCACCACTATGTTAGGGACAAATGGCTTTGCAGGTGTTTCTGATTAGACAGATGTGTTCGATTGCTTCTTTAGTACAAATATAAGAGAGCTTTCAGTATCTAATCTTGATTGTAGGATTTTGATTTCATTTGGCGTCTTTTATTGGCGTTTGTCAACATGAGGACAATGAAAGTCAAGGAAGCTATTATGAGACTAAGAAATATGAAAAAAAAAACATAGGCCAAACCTTAGGCTCACCAAAATCAATTGTTTGCAACATCATAGGCCAAGGAAGACCGGTACAGTTGATGACCGAAGAGTTCTCGATCAAATTAAATAATAAAATTGACTGTCATTTACCTTGTCTGTATGCTTGATCATTTTGATCGCTGCGTGTGAAATTACTCTAGTAGTACCCAGTAGGACCCTATATGGACCCAATGCAATACAAACATATCATTTTAATAGAGCAGTAACCATTTGATCTTTTATGTCTAATGGAGTTCTATGGTTCCTAACTCATGACTTCCATGGCAATTGCTAGCACAAAAATCTGAATCACTTTTTACACAATTATTTTATATATTTACCAGCACTAGTTCTGAAAGTCACTAGTGTGCCTCTAAGCATTACACTGAGCGCTGCGGCTGAAGAGCATGCACTTGTGCCTGTGACCTGGTGACCATTTTCCACACTGCAGTTAGCACTACAGGAGGGAGCTAGCGCCGATCAGCAAGCACAGCGGATGAATGTCTCACTGACAACAACTGCTAGTCTGCCAGCTGCCTGTCATGTGATTGGGTGGAGCCAATCAGTAGTAACCCAACAGAAACCCAGCTTACTCCTGGCAAAATGCAGCTAATTATGTCTCACCACTGTGGACTCCCAGTCATTCTCGGCTAATGACATCGCTCAGAGTAAACCATGCCGTGTTTAGGCTATGGGATCCAGCCTGTGCTCCTGATGAGCATCTTTCTAAGTCATCGGGGAATAATTTATTTTGTTATGTCAAAATTTTGAGAGTGATAGACATTCATAATGCGATGCTAACACAGCTATTCAACTTGTTATCATATGCATAAATTAATAAATGTGAAAAGTGCAGGGGCTTATATTTAATGAATTGTATCATTTCTTTTTATTTTATAATTTTATTTGAAATCACAAATCTGCATACTATTATGCCAAAATTATGGATCATTAGACTACTGATCGAGTGACATCACTGGAGCTGTCAAACAATGCTGGATGTGCAGTCATTGTTTAATGGCAGACAGGCAAGTCTGAATATCTGAATATATCAACAAACGTATCAATTTATTGTTTTGCATGAAGTTTCCTCTCAAAATGTTGTGTCTGTAACTTGCATTACACAACAGCGGTCGCTTTGTCATTGCAATGCGCATGGAAATTCCTTTCAAATATTCTAAATAAAATTCATACAGTGGCATCACTATTTAGGATTAAAACTGACAGCCTTCTGATCATCAGCTGAGTTCAATAATTAGTACGGTAGTCTGCCAAACCATCATGAGGAAGAGTGAAAATGTCTTTGAAGCAGCACACATTCAAGTCACTGTTCTCACCGCATATTCGAAATACACTTAGTTAATATACATTTCTGTATCCATCCTCTGGATCTTGGTTTTCTGTACACATACATCCACAAATATCAAACATCCACATACATCCAACTGTAAAATTAACAATATTCCAAGCATGCTGAAGTTTGCTGATGACTGTCAACTTTGTATTTCGTCTGCTTGTGCTGTTTTGATATGCTGTTTTCATAAATGTGTCCATGCTAAATGTGTTCTGTCTTTCTACAGAGGGACCAGTTCATTTGCATGATTTCATGCTTAGTGCAAATTTTTTGGATAAATTATGCAGACTCCCTTCTTTGTTGGCCGGGCGCTGAATGGATAACTCTGATGGAACAAGTGTCAGGCCGCCTTTAGAATTACACCTGTGAAATATGCAAATGCATTACAAACGGTAATGAGCTTATTTATTTTAATTTACAAAGTTGAAATTAGCATTAGGGTGACTAAATGACCTGGAAGTTAATAATCTGTCTGCGAGGCTTAACAAGCTCACCCTTTGGTACGCTAGCGAGCCTAAATGGGTCCTTTAACTTGGCGAGTTGTGTCATCGCGTGCGTGCTTTTAAAACATCTAATGGAGTGATCGCGTATCGCTGCCGTACGGGGGAATTCCCAGATGGTGCGGTGTGATTGGTTAATTCACTTTGCTATTTAGAAATGAGCATCTGGAAACACAGGTTGCACTAATACTACTGGGTCTTTGCATTTCCTCAAAATTAATGTCATTCAGTTAATTTAATCATCAGAGATACAAAAAAAATAGCATGGAACGGTGTATAGAATCCTTTTATTCCATTGTTATGACTCTGAATTTTTTAAGTTGACTGATTATCATTTAAGCTTTTGTCACTGTTGGTTAAAGGGTCTGTTTTCTGGGGATTATTTAAAAATATTGCTGTATGTGTATTTTTGATAGGGACTGATAGTTTATAGTCTTTGATGACCTGCTGGATTTACATAGTAGTGTTTCACAATTTAAAACTTTAATTTTAGTTTGTATAGTGTGCTTATTTCCTTGAATACAGTAGTCTCAGGTTGCATGTGCCATCAGAAACCGTTTCAACCTGAAATAATATTGCATGTCATTTTCTGAAGAAGAATAATTGTAAATTGCGTATGTGTACAACCTATGGTGGTGTAATATCACTGAACAATCTGCTTTGGAGTAACTTGAAGTACACTATATGTCCAAAAGTATCCCTTGGTCGAGATCCCTTAGTTCCAGTGAAGGTAAATCTTAATACTACAGCATACAATCATATTCTAGAGTCTAGATTTAGACGATTCTGTGCTTCCACAAATATTTAGGGAAGACCCATTCCTATTTCAGCATGACAATGCCCCCGGGCATACAGTGAGGTTCATACAGAAATGGTTTTGTCAAGAATGGTGTGGAAGAACTTGACTGGCCTGCACAGAGCCCTGATCTCAACCTAATCCAACACCTTTGAGATCAATTGGAAAGCAAACTGCGATCCAGGCCTAATCGCCCAATCTTTGCCCGACCTTACTAATGCTCTTCTGGCTGAATGGAAGCAAATCCCTGCAGCTGTGATCCAACATGTAGTATACAGCCTTACCAGAAGAGTAGCGGTCGTTATAGCAGCAAAGGGTGCACCAACTCCATATTAATGCCCATAATTTTGAATAAGATATTGGATGTCAGGTGTCCACATACTTTTGGCCATGTTGTTCATATTTTTTTACTTCAGACCACAAAAACCCTGAATTCTCTATTGTAAAGCCAGAAGATTGTCAGAAGCTTCTCAAAATATCCTAAATATTGTTCACTGCCCATAAAAACCTGGGCCAATTGAATGCATACTGATTTTTTTCTTTGCACTGCTGTTTATCTATATGGAAATAACTCAATGTTAGCTTTCCCTTCTACAGCAACATATTTCCTGAGCTCTGAGCTGAACTTTTCTGACAAAATGTCATTTTCATTAAAAAAAATAAACTGCTCAGATGCTCAAGTGTGTCTCAGTTTATCTTTAACCCTCCTGTTATGTTGCGGGTCAAATTGACCCTTTTTAAAGTTTGAAAATCTAGGAAAAATACTTAAAATTATTTTTTCAGTATGAAACTTCTACTGGCCTTAATTAGTGTAATCAACATTTTAAATGAAAATGGTTCATTTCATGTATTTGCAAACCCCCCCTGTATGGGGATTGACCCAGGAACATTTTTGCTGTACCTAAAAAATGAACAGAACAGGAGGGTTAAACATATCTTCGTGTTTGCATTTCACTTTAAATGTTACTTAAACGAATGCTCAGTTCTTTTCATAAATAATTTCTGCAATGCTGAAATTTCGCGATGTGAGAATCGGCACGGGGACACAGAGTCCGCTGAGAAACAGGGAGAGGTAGGGGAAAGGAAAGGGGAGATGCGAACGAAAAGCCGGGCTCGCGTCCCTGGGAGGACTTCTGCTGCATTTGACGCAGACAAAAAGCCGGTTGATCTCCTCCATTTGAGGATGTCTTTTCCCATCACTTCACAAAACGTCCGCAATAATGGAATAGCGGAGCCACGCACTCGCCACTTACGCCTTTTCATTTGTCTAATTTGACTGGGGCAGGTTGGAGTGGGGGGAGGCGTGAAGACGACCCAGAGAGGTCTGCTCATAGCCCCTCCCCCCTTTGGCCTCCCGCCGTCCAGATAGATCCTCTCTTTTCTCCCGAAGGCCCTCCTGCCGGGGCCCAGAGATGATGGAAGCCCGTGTGACGCCGCCAGCTCTCCGCTGCCTCTCTCTCCTTCACTTTGTTGGCTCCTCTTTTCAGCAACTTCTTCTTCCCCCCCCCCTCCACTCTTTCATGCGCTTTCATGGATTTTTGACCCCAGCTCAAAACGGTATGGATTTTTTGTGTCTACGTCATGTGCGCTTTATTCACATTTTGCAGTGCATGGAAACACTGTTTCACAAGAGATTTGTGGAAAGAAAATCTTTTTTTTGTTTTCTGAAATGCAAAATCTTATTTTAATATGTGATAAGGGTGTCTAAAGAACTATCCATTTTTATAAACTGCTTATTCCTGGTCAGGGCTGTGTGTGTGTGTGTGTGTGTGTGTGTGTGTGTGTGTGTGTGTGTGTGTGTGTGGTGTGTGTGTCGGTGCTGTGTGTGTGTGCGTGTGTGTGTGTGTGGTGTGTGGTGTGTGTGGTGTGGTGTGTGGCGTGTGCGTGTCGTGGTGGTGTGGTGGTGGGGCGTGTGGTGCGTGGTGGTGTGTGCGTGGTGGTGTGGTGCTGTGGTGGTGCGTGGTGGTGTGTGTGTGTGCGCGCGTGCGCGCGTGCGCGTGTTGCAGCTTATCCCAGAATGCAATGGGCATGAGGCAGGAAAACACTCCAGACGGGCTGCCAATCTATCGCAGGGCACAAACAACATTCACTCTCACACTCATACCTATGGGCAATTTAGAGTCTCCAACTAGCCAACTGCACGTCTCTGGACTGTTGGAGGAAACCAGATTACCTGGAGGAAACCCACGCAGGTGACATGGGATGACCACACCGAAAGGCCCTCGGGTCGGAATTCAAACCATGCTATGAGGCTACAGAGCTATTCACTGCACCACTGCCACCAATCTAAAGTTACATTATAACTGCATGAGGATAGCACTAGAATTGGGATTCCATTTTGGTGCTCTTTTTCAATAACCTCAAATGTAAAACCTTACGTATCTCTAACGTTTCCAATGGCTGCTGGCCCTTCAGTTCAGTGTAGAAGTATGTTGGCACATTGGGCAGATCATTTACAACGATGACATACTGATGCTGTTGCAAAAAAAAAAGAAGTGCCCTAAGGATGCAGAAAAACAGATGCATCGGAAATCTGGGAGCCAAAAGCCAAGCCTTAAATTTGAGCATTCGCTTAAAAAAAAGAGGACAGAATTTTGCTTAATTTGGTTCCTCTGTGGACAGGAGGTGAGCCGTTAGTTCTGCTACGGGAAGCCGCTCGACTCGGGAACCCAGCATATGGCTACCCAGCGGCCCCGCAGCCGAGCTGGGGCTGGCGGTCCCTGGGGTGGCCGTGTCGGGATTATGCATGGCGGGGGACGAACCCTTGGCCCTCGGTAATTAAAACACCGGCAGTTTAAGCCCCGCTCATAATACACCGCCGTCCCCGTGACTCCAGGGCACTGTCGCCGGCTCGCCGCTCTCTGCTAGCCCTCTGCAGCCCGGCTTCCTCAGGCCAACCCCCACGCCTCCAAGCCAGTAGCAACCTAACCCATAAGTTTGTAAAAAAATGATCGTCTGCTTTCTGATTTAAAAGCTTTGGGAAGCTATGGGTTTGCAGCTTTGTATACCCTCCAGAACCATTCTCCTTTTTTGTCGAGCTGCACAGTAGCCACTAATCTAGCCCATTCTGTGTTGGAGTCTCCCTTTATAATTCGAAGCTAATAACGAAGCTAACTGCAAGCACCGAAGTGGTCAACTATGTAATTGTACTAATTCATCCTGGTACGGGGCTGACCTTATGGAATATGATTATTCACACCTGAATTGCACGTGGGCCCAAGAGGCTTGTTAAGCACTTCATAGTAAATAATTTATCATTAACAAATAACCATCTTTACACATAATCATATTGCTTATTAGCAGTGGAATTTGTTCTAGTAGCTAGAGAGGCAATCAACAGCTTGGGATCAGTAACATTTCGCTCAAAGAAATAGCTAAGAACTGCCGAGCACCTGGGAACAATTATGTTTTAAAATACTTGCTGTTCTTTTTATTATTAATGGGAATGCATAATAACAGCATCCTTGTACATTTTAGTCATTACTCCAATGAAATACTCCAGGCATTACCACCACTGAAGGTGGCTTATTTTATGGAGCCAAACATTAGTTATGCATGGATACCAGTTGTGAAATCAAGTGGTCCACAGTAACTGCATAAACCCAAATTATTTGTGCATTTTAATATGCCCACCCATGCCTTATAATTATGCATTACTTTACACTTTCATAATTGACAGAAAATATGAAGCGGGTCGGGGGTCACCTATTAGAATGACTTTTCATTTAATTTTTTGACAGCTCAATACACAGATGCAGGGGGAATTTGTTTGAGACGTACAGTACATGCACAAGGGAACCTTTTCACTGGAGTCCTGCGGTCGTTCCCCTAGGGCCCGGTCCTACTTCTCTTTTAATTGCATAATGCTGTTTCTTTCAGCCACACAACACAGTCTCTCAACATAAACACGCAATGCACAGCCCTCTTTTTAAATTATGTAATGAGTTTATTATGCAGTACACCGTATATGTATTGACCCTTGTTTCGTAAAAAATGTGCCATTAATTCAAAGTTAAGCGAGTGCTTGCTCGTTTTTAGAACATTAGGTGAGATGTGTGTGTGTGTGTGTGTGTGTGTGTGCTTTGTTTTCTTTTTCGTCTTCCTTCACACAATGGCCCAAACACAATCTCAAGTGTTATCGCTGGATCGCAATAAAATAAATAAACAAATCGACTTTGTGTAATCGGTAAAAAAAAATACACTTCCTCGGTCATTAGCATCCCGTGTCCCTGATTTTTTAATAAATTCCCACTGGTAGGCCATTCATTAGAAATGCAAAGCTTTTCTGGCTACAAATCAGACACTCGATACAAATTCTGACCCACGCGCACGTATACCCATAAACCACAATGTTGCAGTCGTGATAATTAATTTGGATGCATTTCTCTCCTCGCTGCCAGCTAGCGCCCGAAACACACGACGTTGTGTTGCCGCCCAGCATAGTGTTTTCCACTGGCGCTTCGTTGAACCTTCACCCAATTGCTTTGGCGCCGTGTACAGTACGCTCTGTGAGGAGTTTTACGTAACGTTCCTCAATCCACGCGATGGGGGGGGGATCGGGTTGCCCTTATTCGCGGTTTGCTGGAACGACATCAGCTTGAGCTTTCGCTCCCCTTATGTGTGACTCAGCAGAGCACCACGCTGCAGAGGTGATCCAGACAAAGGAACAGAGCGATGCCGTAGGACGCTGAAGAATGCCCGGGCCTTTCACCCCCATCGGAGACGGCCTGAAATATCATTGTTTTCCCCCCTCCGATGTTCATCTGCGTCTCGGAGCCATTAAAAAACGCGGCGATGAAGGACGGCTCTTGTGTCTTCACCGCGTAAATTGACACTCGTCCCACTCGCAATTAGCGGCGCAGGCTGGCATCGCAGCCCACACCTCAGCCACACTGCGGCCTTTGTGGCGCAGACAGGCCGCGGAGGGGACGCGGCGAGGAAATGTTCCGGCGGGTCACGTGGGCTCGCTGTTCTTGTTTGCTTTTGATTGAACGAGAGATTGTCAGCTGGAGAGCGAACACGCCTTCTTGGAAATACCGTATACGGTGACATTCGTAATCACTTTAGGCCGCATATGACATTGTTACGATGGTATGGTATTTGAGGTTTGCAGGTTTAAATCCCAGCTGGGAGACTGTAGCACCATGGCACCTTTGCTGCTGCTATTCAGATTAGGTAAGTGAATGAAGTAATCTGAATAGCTTCAGATGTGTACATAGACAGTATGTAGAATTGAAGGTCTTGAATACCCAAATCCAAACTATGCATTTGTGTAGCAGCATTCAAGTACAGAAGCTTCACAGCATTGATACACTGTAAAACTGTTTTCCAGAAATAGGCATCAGCTCCTGGGATAGCAATGTGTTTGTTTCAATTTACAAATGATCTTGATGACTTTATTTAGGGTTTATAGCTTACTGTGTGAAGAGTAACACCTGAATCACACAAATGTAAATTCATTAAAAAGTGAAAGCAAAAGTAATTCCTAAGTGGGAAATCCTCTGAGCTAGAACTCGGCATCAAAACAGGCAACATGGCCACGCAGAAATTACTCAACAAAGGCCTGAAACCACTTTGACATCACAAAAGGTCAACTGTCAACCATCCCAATAGCCACGCGCGCTCCCTAACAACTCAAAATATATGAGTCTGTAAGCCATCTCTCCTCCTGGAAAGATTAATGCCAAGACATGCTTAATATTGTTACTGTTTAAAAGGCGGCTTCAGTAGCTGAAACATTTAGATAAACTGATGAATCTGATGGACATGTAGAAATGCTGATGTTATATTATTTCAACAAATTAATAAAAACACAATGACATTATTTTTAAAAAGATTGGTGCCAGAGAAGGTGTGTTAGTTCACCAAAAAAAGAAAAGAAAAAAACACCTCCATCTTTTGAGCCGGGAGTGTGAGAGTGTTTTGGTAAAAGGATATCATTAATCATTGGCATAATCTGATGACATCAGGTCGTGCCCTGCTAAGTGTGTTTTCCTCATTATGTTAATATGCTGGAGAGGGACACGTTTCCATACTTTTCATCCCTGTACCCGCTTCCTGCATGACAACTCAGCTGTCAGTTTCACAGAGAAAAAAGAGAGACATTATATTTTAAAATGTACATTATAGCCAGATATTAGAGTGACAGTGCAGTCCAAATGTTCAAGAGTTTTCCAAATTCAGAATGACGGAAATGCAGCGGAGTAACGGAAGTACACATTGTCTAAATTATGTTTCTCTAGATGTAATCAACATCAGCCGTTGTCATTTTGCAATGATTTATACGCACCTCTCTCTCCGTTGTCCACAGCAAATAAATCGCTCATCAGGTTCCTCTATTTCTCAAGCCCCACCCCGAGATAATGAATGGGCTGTGAGCATTTCACTGGCAGCAGAAAATAAAGCTTCAAGCTATTTACTGTCTCCTTGATATATGAAGTTTTTGGTTTTGATTGTGTGTGATTATGTTCGGGGAGGGTGACCTTTAGTGGCAACAGCATTGTAATGCAATGAGGATGTGTCAGATCACTGGAGTACAGTCAAGTGCCACGGCTCCCATCTGCATTATAAGGATCGATACTTCAACCTGAGATGGGAAAGAATAAGAAATATTGCTCACCTGCCTACGGAACAATGGAATACCTGACAAATAGCAGCAAACATTCCTTGGGACTGATCTAATAAAGTAACATAAATACTGCCACGGCACAATTTCAAAATGGCGTCTTATCGTGTGGACGACAACAAAATCTGAATCGCCTTTCCAAAGCTAAAAAGCACAAATTGTCCATCAGGGTTTCGCAATCCATTCGTATCCAATGAATTTCCAGCACCCTAAAATTTGTGCCAATTGCATGAATAAAGAACTCCTCGCATCACGTGACTTCACAAGTTTTTCCAAATCAATACAAACCACAACAAAATTCCACCATTTCTTTCACCAGTGAAAAAGAAAGGCAAGCCAATGATATTGTATTTCTGACATACATTTATAGAAAACCTTTATTATTTTGTGATTGCTATTTAATGCAATGTGATGTATCATTCTCTAGCTTTGTCAACTCTTCTATATCCCATGTGATGTGTCCCAATTGTTTGATATTAGCACTACCTTAGCAAGCTGTATCCCACATAGCTAGCTATATAGCTAGCAAACTCGGTACGTTCAGATCAGCGCATAGGCAGCAGTATGTGATTAATAATGGATATAACATGAGAGAAATCAGAAGATATCTCTGGTTTAACAATGTCCCTGTTCACATCTTTGAGGAACTGCAAATCCCACGATTCATTGTCTGTATGTAAACACATTTGATTCCTTCTATGAAATTTCAGCTTTTGAAACACATCTCACCTCATTTTCATTCTTAAGAGATTTTAGTAACAAGTATTGGTGAAATGTGAGAATTAAAAACATAGTTGAGAGCTTGTCCTGTCTGATTCGCCATCAAAACATGGGATATTCAGTCCATTCGCGGTGGGTGGGGATGCAGATGATGCATAAATGACATCTAGGGGAATTGAGAACACTGATCTTGAACCATTCTCACTTCTTTGCATTCTTGATTTTGGGACAGATCATGGGCCGTTACATATTACATCACATGACTTCACAAGAACAGAAAAGAACAGATATTGAGAAATGTCCCCTCATTCGGAGGGTACTGAAAATATTGAATTCTACGGTGCTTTGTTCAACAGATAGAAACGGGTTGTGAGACCAGGTCACCATGACAATGAAGGTAACTGAAAGTTTCAGCTTTGAATATCACCCAGTTTCAAATATTTAATGTAATTTTAGGCTTTTAAGTGTAATTCTGCTAATGCCAGTGTAAACCTTTTAAACCTGAGAAAACAGTGTTATCCCACAAGAAGACTATTGCACACTACTGATGAACAAGAGATGATATTGCTGAATCTTTAGGGTTCCATTTAAAGCAAATACTATTTGAGATCTGGTAAATTCCAGTGGCTCATACAGTTTATCCTTTTGTATGAGTGGCAACCACACACAGAATCATTCAGACAAAGCCAGCCACTGGCATAGGCACTCTATGCAGCCAGTTGGGGCCACAACCATCCCTGGGCCATGCAATTAAAGGGTAAATGGTGGGTGGTGCTTTATGTAGAAGATCTTCGGGGCCACATCAACATTCTTGTTTGGGGCCACCAAAACCCTGGGACCAGCTCTGCATTTAGATTAGAATAGAGCTTTCCAAACTTGGTCTTGATGGACCACTGTGTACACTGGTTGTTGTTACAACCACAATTGCAATCACAGAATTTTAACAAGCTGTTATTTTCTTAATTGGATGCTTTTCATATTTAGAGGGATTATTTCGCCTCTTTAGCCATGTTATGTCAGAAATAGGTGTGCATGCCATGAATAATACAAATCCCATGTTCACTGTCACGGTTGAGGAGGGTGGGACGCAATTGCGGACCGAGGGGATCTAAAAGTTAACCCTGAGGGATAACCACCAAATCGCTGAGCGATAGAAAGGGAAGGGGAAAAACCAAATAAAGAGCGAAGTAATCACTCTCCACTCACTGAAACTTCTGTCAGCGGGCTCAGAAAACTAAAAGAAATTAAACACCGCCGCAGCGTAGCTGCCCAAAAAGAAAACCCCCACTAGAAAAACAGAGTGGGGTCACTTACAAAAGAAAAAGGATATTCGCAGCCCGGCGGGTAGAAAACAAAAAGAAAACTAAAGAGACGAGGACAAAATGTCCTCCACAGCGCAGAGAGATAACCAACTCGAGAAGAAACTAAACGGTGATCAAATCAGGCAGATAGGATCAACACGGTAACTTCTGCCGATTCTCACACCCCTACACACTAAGAGTCTGACAAACAATGAGTCTGCGCTGAACCCCAGAAATCAGGGGCTACATATAGGCCTCCTACACCTGACCCTCATCAGGGACAATTAGCTCAGACAAATACCTGTGAGGTGCTATCACCTCACCATAGTACTCATACACCTGCCCCTCGTCAGGGTCAATTAACCCGCAGAAATCAGAGAGAGGTGCCACCACCTCACAGTTCACATTGTGCTTTTTGTGCTATATTGCAAACAATTAAACAAAATTAGATAATAGGTTTTTTTTGGTTTGTTTAAAAAAAAAATATTGTCGAATTAAAGAGTGACATAAATCAATAGGCTCCTAATTGGAGAAAGCCTGGACACATGGCCTCTAGCCATTTAGTAGATAGTGAAGAATTCAAACAGAAAGCCAATGATGATAACAGGCCAAATCTGAATTGTGTTACTTGTTGAAAATGATGAAAGAACTTCAACAACCTAATTAGGAGCCTGTTGATTCATCTCAGTCTTTAATCTTTAATTTAATCAATTAAAACAATTTAACCTCTTTTATGTAAGTGCTTGCAATATAGCACTATAAGCACATGGTAAACACGGGATTGTTATTCTCCATTGCATGAATAGCTAATAGTTCTGATGTGTAGCATGAAAAGTACCTAAATAAGAAGAATAACTGCTTGTTAAAATTCTGGGATTTGAACGTGTTTGGAACGAAAACCAGCAGGACTGTGCTTTCCCAGCACTGAGCTTGGGAACCTTCGGTTTAGAATTTAACTGATGCTTGTAGTGGAAATGGTGTATTCAGAATAACAGTATGTGGAGGACAGCATAGATGCAGGAGATGTGCAAGTTGGTAGTTTGAATACACTGTACGTCACCTTCAGTTTCCAAACCTAATATTTGACTTTGACCGGCAAAAAATAAATAAATTTACATTGCAGGAAGAACTGAGAACATTATTTATTTTTATCAGAGTTAAAAATAATTTTTGAATTGTGGAAGGCATTCGTCTTAATTGTATCACTGAATCTGGAATTTTAATAATCATGTTCAGAACATTCTGAAACATTTATTAGCACCTATAACACTATGATGTGTTTTCAAAGACAAAACAGTAACCATCAAGACATGTTACCAGTCTGTATGCAAAATGTTAATTTTTTTTTGCAACTAAAAATAACTTGTTTGAAACAATAAATATATAAGCCTGTCTAGATAATATATTTGTCATTGTTATAGCACAATGCTATGAGTGTAATCATTGCAGCAATTGCATTGCAATACTTTTATTATGCACAGGTGTATCACAAACACAGTTCTCTTGTCTTGCCCAACTGATTTGTCATGAGGCACTGGCAAGATTTGTACAGCATGTCTCTTTGGTTTCTCAGTACTCTCTCACACTGTCTCCACGTGAGCAGTGCGTGAGTCATTGCAGGTACCAGCGAGTGAACAGCAGTACAGGTGAACCATTCATCATCAAAATATTAAGGCTTATGCACTAAGACAGCACATTAATCCATATGGCTATTAGGTCTCCTGGGACTATTTCGCTTGCATTTTCAGGAGTCGGAAAACCCTATATGAATATTGCACGTGAAATGAGGGAAACGCGCGTTAGGGGTTTTGTTCGGGTGCAGGGACGAAACGTTCAAAGAAATTAGACGTGCTTTTCGACACCGTGTACGTAAATCGATACGCCAGCCGGCTGCTTCGTGGAGCTTTAATAAACACCCTGGTATGACGATGGGAATACAGTTCCGCAGGAAGTTTAAGCTTACTCAGCTCGCCGCGCCGCGAGTGTAATGTGCCTTTAACTGGCAGCTAAATACCATTTTATGGGACTAACGAGGCCCCTTCCTTGTCTGCACTGTCGAGATGACTGACTGGGCCAACAGCCCACCTCTGGTTTGAAGGAAAAAAGAAAAGGAAAAGACGAAACACCAATTAGAAAGCTTCTCCCCGCTGCACCCTCAGAAAAGCCGGGCTCCGGTAAAGGTCAGCGTGAAATTTGAATGACGGGGCTAAAGTCTTTTACTCATAATTTTTGTGTTTGCAGTAGAATTCTGAGCAATTCACAGCTTTAAAGGCCTTAAGTGAGAACAGCAATTAATTGTAATGAATAATCTGACAAATCTGGTTGACATATGGCTGCTAATGCTCTTCCTTTCTAGTGGGAGCAGAGGGGGGATTAGATTAGCTCAAATGAAACCTGGGAGTGCCGTGCCATCTGCATGTAGTGGTGGAGGAGATACACGGCGAACAGGCAGGGGGAAGACTTCCGCCGTGTTCCTGGCTCTCTCCCATAGCTTCAGCAGCGGATTTGGGAATAGTGTTTTTTTTTTTTTTTTTTTTTTTCCTCCCCCTCGCCCCTAATATTGAACCAGCTGCCTGTCAGGGAAAAAAGCAATATAGCCAGGCATACGGTTTAGCTGAACCGCAGCCAAAATTGAAGAGAAGGGAAAACTAAACAAACACGACAGAACTAATGAGCGCTGTACAAACACGTCAACAAACTCGCTTTCGTTTCGCCGTCTGAGCGTGTTCAAGCGCCGCGCGTCTTCGTTCGTCATTACCGGGTTTAGCCGCGCACTTCGCCTGATTCGAACTCGCAACTTTGCGGATACAAAGTCCGGCTCCTTTTGTCTCCTATCCCTTCCATAAGGTCTCAGAATCCTGAACTCTGTCTGTTTCCTTAAACCATCGCAACTCATTACTGTGGACTTCACCACGTGAACAGATCCCCACATGTTCCAATGGACAAAACCGTGGACCGAAAAAAAGAGCAGGATTCAAAATTACCCCACTTCCCACGAGTTGTGTCTTAGGCAGCTCGATCAGAATCAGCAGATATTATTTTTCCTTGTCTTTAAAGTTCACTTAAATTGCATGTGCTATACTTAGTCTCATAGCAGGACTTCAGTTTTTGACACTAGTCTGTCAAGCTAGGATCAGTTTAATCAGGTGTCTTTTATGTAAGAACTTGTTGGCGGTTACATTTGCCTTCAGTATGTTACATAATGCTTATCGAGGGCTATATTTGTAAGCTAAGCACAAACTGCGTTGGAACAATGAAGTCTGGGGTGTGGCCTGAGTCAACAGAATGTACCAGACCCGATAGCTGCATGAATGCCTGATAACAACCTGAGTGCCTCGTGAACTTACCACAGCTAAAAACAGCAAGTGCATGTTCTGTATGGAGGAAAGAGCACTAAGAGAAAACACGAGAGCTATTCATTTTAATGTTCACATATAACAGTCCATGGAGGCCCTATTCCATAAGCACTAGTTTCAGAAGTGTATGCAAGAAAGATGGACATGATTGGTTTCCACATGATCTCTAATAACATTTTTAAAGACGCAGCCTGTTTTGCATTTTAACTCTTTTTGTTCTTCTTTAAAATGTGTTATTTCTAGATTGTGCTACCTTGGTTCGTCCCATTTAATTCCTGCCCATGCGTTTTTATGCACATGCAAATGAGCCAATGGAGCAACACATGTGGTTTTGAGCAAAATTGACTTGGTAGTCCATAAACATATCAGCCTCATATGCGTTTATTGTGTGAAAGCCCCTAAAAGTGTAAAAATAAATAAATAAATAAATAATAATAATAATAATCAACCATAAAAATGACGCTAACACACATCCTTACCAGCACTTATTTTGTTGCTGTAATATAATTCAAGCACAAATTAAGAGATCATAGCTGGGGCTATATCCTGCACCTGTCAGACAAATATGTGGAAAATCGAGCTATAACCCTCCTTCTCTTATAAAAGTGCATTTTCAATAGATAGTTCATAAGTGGATGTCATATTTAATTGGAGGAATTGAATAAAGACTGGTTTTCTGTGAGGTGCTGGTGTCTAGCAGACCTAATTGCAGGGAACAGGTCTTAATTTAAACCAGGGGGTAATTATCATGCAAAGCATACCCACCCAGAATGTTTGCATAACCATCACAAGCGTTTTCATAAATGATGCTTTAATTAGTCTTAATTAGAATTTGTTTAAGTCAGCAGGGAATGCAGCGCCCGTGAAATGATGTATGTAATAAGCACCCGCCGCACTCGTTTTTTTCCCCTTCTTTTTCTTTTTTTTTTTTTTTTTTTACTTGGGGAATAGAGCTGACAAAATCACATCACATTAAATTGATTCAGTCAGAATTAAAATTCTTATGGTATTAATTAAATGGGGAAGATCTCATTAGCAGGCTGTGCAGTGAGGGAGAGACTCTCTCTGCCAGCAGATGTGTCGGTGTCACGGCTGCGGTACACCATGGCCATTAGGGCCAGGAGACAGGGGGAGAGAGAGAGAGAGAGAGAGAGAGAGAGATGGGGGGAGAGAGAGGGAGAGAGAGAGAGAGAAGGAGGGAGAGAGAGAGAGAGGGGGGCGGAGAGGGAGAGAGAGAGGGAAGAGTAGAGAGAGGTGGAGAGGGAGAGAGAGAGGGGGAGAGAGGGAAAGAGAGAGAGAGAGAGAGCCCTGTCTGAGACAAAAACGGGGTGGCAGAATATTAATGGGGTGTATTAAGGTCCTCGCCAGCTACAGCTTTATTTAGGTTCATTTGGCCTATTTGGTTGGTGGAATTCAATAACAGAAAAGCTAATGACCTGACTATATACCAGATTATCTGCGCTGATGAGATCTGGTCTTGTTGGATGAGTCTCCAAGGATACGCAGGCAGAAGCCCTCCAGAACCTCTTCAGTTCTGCTGTGCAATTTTTAAAACTACACGCAGTACTACATGCGCTTCCAGTATGCAGTATTATGTGTCCAGCACGTTGGCAGCTGCTACATTAATATATTAATTGTCATCCAGGCAATCCTTCAGCTACGTGGACTGCTCTGTAACCGCATTGTCCCTCCATGGTGCTCTTTTCTGCTTTTCTCTCCCTTTTCTACCCCTGGGTGGGATTTGACATCTTCAGGTCAGACATCGTTCTGTGATGTAGAGCAATAGACACATTGGATTCACCTTCCAGCGGCTGTCACTTTCCGTTAGCCCGGACATGAAAAGACACCGAAAAACCTCCAAAACCCAAAGGAACCGGAGGTGTACCCGATGACTATTTTACACGCTCGCCGCATTCGAATGAATGAAGAGCGTAACCCACAAGAGAAAAATAATGACATCTGATGACTGTGGGAACCGTTCGTGTAATTACCTAAATAAGTACTCAGTAGCTCCCGAAATCTATTGCTGGGTATACTCAATTAAGCATCCGAACGCAGGGAAGGAGTGCGCCGGCTCGCATACAGCAAACTGCACAGTCATAGCTGCATAGGCGTATCGTTATGCTTCCGGACGTATTTTACTGACATTTTAATCTCTGCGTTAAAAAAAAAGCACTCGATGAACCTACGCCGTCTCCGAATATGTGTGAATTAATCAATGCAAAAAATAATATTCATGAAATTTCTCTCCAAAATACGTCCTCCTCTGAAATTAATTAAGGGGCCCAGGAGGACGGCGACGGCATCTGGAGCGGACGAATGCGCCGAGCGCGGACGCCAGCGATAGCGCCGCCCCACACAGCAACCCTCGGGCAATATGGGCGCAGCCCAACACCGGCAAAGTTACAAGGCTATTTTTTCCCCCCTCTTTTATTAGGTGCAAACAGCTAACATGCTTTATCGGGGGGTGGGGGGGTGGGGGGGGGGTGGACCTGAATAAATATTTAGGGCGAATACACAGTATATCATTTTTTTTCACACTTGGATTGCATTATGATTTCCATGCAGACCCAGGTGAGCTGAGGTCAGTAGATACAATTATGCTGGATTTGGAGAGCAGCTGCATCGGGGGCTCTCTTTAACCATGCTTGACTGGTTTAGCCATCAAAAAGGCCCCGTGTACACGCGTAATAAAAAAACATGGGATATGTGTTTAAATGGTATTAAAATACTGTTGACCCTTAAAATTAGAAAGGAAAACGTGCAACTCCTTGCATGTTATTTATTTCATATCTATGTAAAGCGCTCCGGAAAAAGAAAAACAATACATGCGGCCGGGGTCTTCAGGATTTATTGACAAGGGGGGCAGAACGGGGAGGCAATTTCTTTCTGAAGGTTGAATGTGATGACGTGACTCTCCAACAGGCTTCGAGGGCTCCGGCTGGAGCAAGCAGCGGCTTCAGCTACGCCGGGGCCTGCTTTTGGTCGTTCGGCTACATTTTTTCCGTCACTGATATTTTTATCCTCCATTTTTTCGAATGTTTTGCGAAAGATTGTTTTATTATTTTTTATTTTTTTTCTCCCCCTCCACCGGAAAAACAGTGTGAACTTCATTATCCATAGTGTGATTAACCCTCTAATTGCTCGGGTTCAAATCTGTCAAGCATGTCAGGCATTAGTTTGATTTAATTAGGCTTTAGCTGGCAGGAACTGGATTGCAAATGAGCAAGTGAAACCGTAATGGTCTCACTTGTCGGTCCTTTTGTTGGTGGGTATTATTTAAACTACCATTTCACTCTCTCAATTAAGGATCGTAATCACATAATCATCAGGAACACAATTTTTAAAAATTATATGTTTTGTTCTTTTTTTTTTTTTTTACCTTAACACACCTCACACATTAGATTGAGACATTGCAGGTTATATTCACAGCTTGCTTACCGCGCTCGTGACAATGATTACATCCCATGCCTCTCAAAGGCTTCTGAAACTCGTCTTGCATAATGGTTTGCTATCATATTTCGTCAATCAAGCTTTGAACACACTTGACCAATATATTGTTTGAATGTGCCCTTGGACCTTTTTGTCACAGACGCATGGTGAATATTTCAGTTGAGAAAGATCCCTTTCAAAAGGAGAGTCCTCCATGAATTGACATTTCTGTTGAAAGAAAGATCCAAGGCCGTGCAAAGAGACAGGTGCAGCACCATTAGATTTCCATCAAAAGTAAAGCTCACAATGAGGTGCCACACACCGTATCTCAGAGAGTGGATTAGTATTAGTATTATATGCAGTCAGTTGATATATCTTTCCTCTGAGCACATATCGCATTAAATTTTTACTTGTCAGGAGTTTACTTACATGCACTGGTTTCTATTTTTGTCTCTGTTCATCCATCTATGCATCAAGGCTATTCAATGTGCCCAAACTAGTGACTCTTTTGGAATACTATGTTCACAACGTATTTTGGCTGCACCCTAAGCAGCCCTAGGTATAGTGCTATTGTGTCTCTCACTCAGTCTGTAAATCAACGACTGAACTCCCCTAAAATAACAACAATACCCTTTTTTCCCCTCTTATACATGAATTATATGGATCTTGGATACATGGATCCACCATTGTGAAGTCTTAATTATAGTACAGAATAGTAAATATCTGATAAACAAATGAATGGTACAAGAACATGAACTTTATCCATGACCTGAAATGATAAATTATAAAATAAATGATTAGGAATGACTAGTACTAAACAACAACTGCTTGAGATTATAGACAAAACACTCTTTTGAAAAAAGGGGTGGTCATGGAGTGTAGAGGTCAAGGAACTGGGCTTATAGTCAAAAGCTTATTATGTTGGTGGGTCTTTGTTATTTTGGATACTCAAATTTGGTCAGTATTACTGCTGGTTTCCTTTTAGTTATTTAATTGATTAATGTCACTGATTGGCCAGAAATCCCGCTCGCCTGGTGTCCTATGTCTCAACCAGTCCCTAATTAGAGTGTAGAAATGAACATCAGCTGTGCCACTGGCCTTGAGGATCAGCTTTGAGTATTCCCTTCTTTACGAGATTCTTCAAGTGATTCAATAAATGTCCAACGATACAACTGGTCAATTTGTACAAATGTGACAATGTAAAATTATTAGAAAATTAAATATTAACTATCACACGACGCAGTGTTCCAGGAGCAGACAAAACCAGCGCTTGTAAGTGAAGCTATTCGTGTAAACTGGAGAAAAAAGGCTTTTCTGAACCTGTCAGCGATGCCTTCGGCCCACGGAATACCTGTGGAAACCTGTGACCACGCGTGCCAGGTAATCCTCTCAGCGATTTGTCGGACAAATCGGGGGGTCGCCGGAGCGGAGGCGCTGGGGAAGTTTTCGGGGGGCGCGCGGGGGGTGTTCGGCGGTGCGGCGGCGTGTCCGCTCGCCCCCCTGTCCGGGCCGCCCGGCGGCCCTCCCGGCTCCACCCGCAGCTGCCGGGCCTCCGCGGGGGAAAGGTGCGCCGCGGCTGGGTTAATTCACTGATTAATATCCAGCCGCTACATCGGGCTCCCCCCCAGATGGCCAATTAAAAACTCCAACTGCCGGAGCACTGCCAAGGCGGCAGGTTGCCGTGGGGGCCAGGGCTGGAGGCTGTGACAGAAGGCGCGGGCCCCCGTTTTTGCCAGGGAGCGATCGCCTCACTCTCCCTTCAGAAGAATGACAAAGTGAGCGTGTGCGGGAATCCGGGGGCCGGGAGGAGACTGGGCTCGCTTCCCGCGGCGCGAGCCCGTCCGCGTTCGACCTCCCATCGCTTCCCCCGGCGCTGCAGCCCCGGCCTCGCGCCTGTCTACACAGCCTCAGAAGTTCACTCCTCCACCAATAGCCCTATTAAAACAAAAAAGTAAGTGTATTACGTTGCACTCTCCTGGCTTTCATCCGGAGTCATGTACAGTGTAGTGGAGAACATCAGTGATACTCTAAGGAAAACAATAAAGGAGGCAACTAGAGCAAGAAGGCCTTCCTATAACATAAATCATTCCTATTACAGGTTAGCATAATATAATAATTTACAGTAATAGTAAAGACATGAAACAGCAATGTTAAACACATCTTTTTGAACACATTGGGGCCCATTTGTGCATATAAAACCGGCAGCACAAATTGTGGCCGGATGAGGGTATGGTGGTGCCTTCGCGTGAAATTAACGTCTTATTTACTAAGGGCAGTCCCAGCAAATGGGACTGCAAACTAATAGCATTTTTCTTATGAAGCAGACCTTGAAAGGTGCAGTTCAAAAATGACTGTTTAGTGCGTTAAATGTCTTCATTGGATGCCAGGGAATTTAGACATAAATGTGTCATACTGTAAGATTGTATTTGGCACCACGGACAGTGCATAACAAAATGCTGTATGTGATATTCCACATGTGGCGGCAATTGTCAATTGAATTAATCCAAATCTGAGATCTTGACTATTGCCAGGATAGAATGGGAACGTTGTGTGGGAGGTTCTTGGTCATCTTTTCTTTCTTTCAGGGGAGTAATTATTTCTATGGCTGGGTGTTTGTCACAGAAGGTGCAGGTGTCACAGATTCCATGATTTTTGTCTCTTTTTTTGGCAGTTCACCATTTCATGTGCTCTCCGTGATTTTCAACGGTTTCGAATAATAATTATAACGCAGCCTAAATACACCAGCCCATCAATGCATTTGCTAGTTTTTTTTCTAGCAACAAGTGCTCACTGATTTTTTTTGAAACTTCAAGCACATGTTACTGTCCTTACAGTTGCACATTATTTCAATCATTTCCCGCAGCTGTGCATGAGATATATCAGTTAATTAAAAAAAAAATTATTTTTTAAACACTCTGTGCCGTGATTTCTGCTCGTTTTTCAGTTTTCCATGATTTTTAACAGCTTTGCCGTGACCGGTCCGTAACATTAGCCAATATTTTTGCCTTAATTATTGTGTGGCTGCTTTATCTGTACAATTTGATTTCTTGCTCGGTGAGTTGAAATAGTGTAATCCCTGTAGCAAAGATTCTCTCTTTGAATGCATCTTCTAGGCCTATATCTGTGTCTCGCTTTACTTTACTGCTTGTTAATTGTGCAAAATTAAGTAAATTCAACAATATACGTAATCAGTCATATAATATCTCGGCCCTCCCTTAAATGCATATGCATTAAGGAGAGATGCTCACCTTGTGATGACTCATATAGATCACATGCATACTCTGCTCCCAGCCCGGTGTGCTCATTTGATACATAACACGCGTGTTTCTGGAGCAGAATGTGTCATAGTCGCAAAAGGCTCAGTACATCTGGCCCCACAGACTTGTAAGTTATTATTATAAATGTAGAAACTCTTTTTTTTTAAATCACAGGGAAATAATCTGGGTATGGTTTTATATTTTTCCATCTTAAATCTTCTCAGGAAATCTTATACTTTATCCTCTGCTCTACTGAACAAAACCTGGCAGTCTTACTCTCCCTGTTTTATTTTCATAATAATGCCATGAATATTAGGTACAGATATGAAACCATTTCAATACAGGTCTCATTACCGACAAAAATGCATTTATACAGACTGGGGTTGCCATGGTAACTCTGTAAATACAATGGCTGCTCTGCAGCCCTGGAAGGTATTGCAATTAATAATTGTGTCGGAAATGGAAAGCAAGACCCCCAGCCAGCTTCCGAGAACTGTTCAACTGAAAAAGAAAATAAAAGAAAAAACATTCCATCACAACCAGTTTTACTCTGAAGGGGTCGTCCGAGTTGGGTGAAACTATAGTGCTAATAGAGAATACACTAAGAAAAGAACAGAATTGATGGCCCATTTTATCATATAATTGCCTCTTTAACGTCCTTGTTCTAAACCATTGCTTTTTAAACTCCATCTAAATGTGATGAACATTTGGACGTGAAACCAAATTCACTGATACATATTTTTGGTAAATAGTTCTTGCATTAGATCTTTTTTTTTTTTTTTTTTTTTTAGTAGAAAGGAGAAAAGATTAAACAGGCATGATATTCAATTTATACGAATATTATTGAGTCATGGCCATCAGCCATAATGATCTATACGAAGGGAGTATGTATGAGATTTATCTCGGTGACAATGTGATATACTGTTTCTTAAATCAATGCTGGTTGGTTAACAGACAATGCATGGCAGTGTTAATTGGAATTCCTTCAATTGTCATTCTGTGTTGAGTTTTTGAAGGCTGCCTGAAGTAGCATAAGTCGGAAGAGCTGACACTTACCTCAGATATAACCACCACACAGAAGTTCTTACCTGAAAGCTTCTCATATCAGCCTTAGACCTGTCTGCAGAGTGGATATCAAACACCCACCCCCTCCCTCCGCCCCCCCACCCCCTTCGCTTCCCCAAGCCTTGAAGCTACAAGCAAGGGTGAGTTAAGGGATTGGGTGGGGAGTGGGGGAGGGGGAGGGGGGGGGAGATGGAGGCAAAGATCCCGGGTGTGATTACAGACAAGAAAGCCCCTCTCCGAGACCTCCGGCTTCCTGGAGGCCCGTCCCTGCCCTACACCGAATCAAAGCAAACAAAGGCCCGCCTCCCGGAGCCTCTGAAGTGGTGGGCCGGCGGAACACCGTGCGCACGACCGCCCCCCCCCCTTTCATTCCGCTCTTCATAAAGACCCCGCAAATGAAAAAAAATAGGGGTGCGGGGTGGCGCTCGCTGCCGCACAGGATGAGGTAGGACCCTCAGGAAGGGGTCGGGTCAGTGTGGGGAGGGGGGGGGGGGGACACTCTGAGAAGGTCCCGCTTTTCACTCAGTAATTTTGTGACGTGAACCCGGACGACGGGGATAGAAGGGCGTGGGGCCTTTCGAGATTATTCACGTAGGGCGAGCGTCCGCCCGAGCTTGGCTCAACTTTAAAATGTGAACGAGCACAACGCGGATGAAGTGTCCTGTCAACAGAGGCAAACCTGTCATGCTCAGCCCCAGGGTTAAGTTTGTACAAAAATGATCTATCAAATGAGTTTGCAGAGCACTGCGTAGAATGAGCCCTTGCAGGAGGAAAACTCAGCATAATGTGGCCGGTTTTGGACACAAAGACCCATGCAGGGAAAGACCTGCCAATAAGAAGCGGGCGGGAAGGGTGCGTGATTGTCGAAATCCAGCACTTTGATGAAGGACATAATGCCAAAAATTCTCTGATTTACAGCGTGTTTGTCTCAAATTAGAAATCATCAAAATTGTTTTTATTTTGAAATATCCGGAGCCAGCCTTAATATGAGGAACAAAAAAGCTTTACCTAATGTCCCCCTTAAATACTTTTTTATTGCAGGCATGGTTGTCATGATGATGCTATTAAACATGATTAACAGCTTCCCGGATAATTCATCAAAGTGGTTTATGCCTTTGCATTGTGCAAATGCAGTTTGTGAAGCCGGTGCAATATTTAGAAGGGGAAACCGTAGCCATCCATTTTTACACACAGAGGAGCGTTATCCATTGGGATTTTGGTTCAATATACATATTTAGGGCAGCATCATCTTATTGGGATTCGTGAGGGCTATTTAAAATGTGATGAAATTGGGAATAATTATTAACACACACACACACGCACACCCACATGCACACAAACACATGCACAATGCATACATACACACACACACACACACATAAACATGCACAAATATTTATTTATTTTAAAAAATCTATTTATTTAGTTATTTTTATTTCTTTTTTCTGCAGTTAAATTTTTTCTATTCTTTGGAGGCCTGAATCATGGGGAATTTGTTCTGCACCCTAGAAGAGGAATTAAAATGTATGGAGTTCCTGCTTTTTGGGGGGGCTCACGATCGAGGGGACGGGGTTACTGGTACAGCAGGTTGTCTTCAGAGCCCTTCCTGGGGCGCGAGGGGGGGGGGGGGCGACGCGGTCCCACGCCACACGCCACACGCGAGCAGCCAAGTGATCGGGGGACCCAGACGAAGTGGAACGGGTCCCGAGTGAGGGATGGGCTGGCCCGGCGGGCCGGGGCGGCCCGCTCCCCGCCGCGGCTCCTGTGTGTGAAATTGGCTGAGAGGATGTAGACGTATTCCAAGCGCTGATCCATGCAGCGGCATAATCAGCCGAAGGATCCTCCCGCTCCTCTCCCTCTAAGGTCACGCGCCGTCTCGGCAACACAGTAAGTGACACCGCCTGCGCCGGAGATGTTAACTGAGCAACCAACAGAACTTGACCCTGAAAACACCCCCCATCCCCACCCCTCCCCTCCCCCCTCGATCCTCCCCTCCTGTGGATATGTCCCATGGTGGCCTCCCCACACTCTTCCCCCCCTCAGCAGGGAGCACTGATATTTGGTGACAGAGCATGCCAACCTAATCAACACCACTCAAAATGACATTACTGGATATAGCTGTGGAGAACGGGTGCACGTAGGGGTGGGATGAATCAAGCGCGTCATTGGAGGACCACCGCCGCCCCTACATGCATTGCATTGCACAATGGAAAATTCAGTTGTGTGCTATTCTTCATTTGGTTTAAGGATTTGATTCAAACTTGTGCCGAAAGAGAGTACTCTTAACCACGAAATAAAGAAATAGCCTGTAGACTGTATCATCATTTTATTAAATCATGCAGTGAATAAACAATTTGTCTATTCACAAGCATAAATTGTATTTTTTGTGCATTTGTAATGTACAACTACTGTACACATTCATAGCTGGTCCGTATCCAAGAGAGATGACGATTTGTGTGCCCGTATCCAATCAACGACAGCGAAAGTCCGCTAATGCTGTAAACTGACGCGCTTCCAAGCAAGGCGAATTGGCGACGGAATGGAAGCCCGACTTCTCCCCGCTCTTCGGTTTGAAAAGCGCGGTCGCGGGGGAATTAAGAACGCCTTTTTGAGACGCGCGACTATAAATAGAAGTAACAAGAGGGCGAGGCGGCCGTGCGCGTGCCCTGCGAAACGCTCAAGTGTCTTTGATGGAAAGTTTAGCTGTGCAGGAAACGCAATCGAGGAAGCAGTAAAAAAAAAAAAAAGGCGAAAAGGGAAAAGCATGAATGTAATTAAAGCGGATGACACTTTTATACCGGGTAATGGGAGTCCGGGGCCCGGCTATTCCCTGACGTGCTCCCCTCACAGTATGGAGTGCATTTTAATACCACAGAACACAACTACTTAAATGCCACTCTTATGGCCTTTATGGAAAAGTAATATGGATGTGTAAATAGGGTAAATACCAACATCCCAGGGTTTAAGGGATATGGTAAATAAACACGGGCTAATACACGAAAGACATGAAGGCACCGGAGAGCCTGAGTACATCTGGCAGGAGGAAAGAGGGAAATGGAAAATCCTTTTCGACCAAAATAGAAGGAGGACCATTTCTCTTTCTTTTTTTTTTAAAGATGGTAGAAAAAGGCTCAGACTTTCTCTGGGAAATCAATTGATTTAAAACGACACCCTTAATTATAAGCCAGTTAATTTTACGTTATAAAACAACGGACGAAAATTACGATAACAGAATGTCAAGCGTCATATTAATCTCACTTGTGATCTGACTGTTCACCGTTGAGGACTGACCGATACTTAAGGTTTAATATAATTCACATGGTACTTCCACCGGATATAGTGTATCGCCACACGTCTCTACGTGGGATAAGAAAAGGGCTGGTGCCACCACAACAAGCCTCTCCTTCAAAATGAAGTGGTTTAACTATCCCTAACCCAGTCTGTCAGAGGATTTCTGAAAAATGTCAGAGCAGGGAGGTGAATTGCTTTTTTTTTTTTCCAGCTGTCTCAATATTATGAAAACCAATAAAGTATACCTACCGTAGATAGCACTGTCAATATAAACAGTAGCGAGAAATGTAGCTTCGTCACAACACATATATGTGTCTATAATATGTACACAATATATGCTGTTTATTTGGTTGGTATGACAAAATGGATGACTACAAACCCAACGTTGGAATACAGACTGCCGCCATTTGACTCTGTTAATAATTTAAATGCCATTACTCGTGTCACCTGGATTACACTTTGCCCACGTTGTAAATACGTCGCGCCATAAAGAAAAATAATAATATTTACCCCCTATAAGGTAAAAGGGATGAAAGAAACAGAGCCGGTGGCCATCTGTAAAGCCAGCGTCAGAGCAGGTCTGTGAGGAAATGAATGCTCTGGGCTTTCAGGGGAATACAGAACAGGGGATTCTGCACATGGCAAGATGGATAATGAGCAAGTTAATAACATAAATGATACGCTACAATCTTACTCAACCATCCAGGTCCTACAATTTAATCTATAATAAATAATCCGGCATCATTGCGAGATGGCATCTCATAATGGAAAATGAAATATGCTGGTATGATAGGTACAATAAATCTGGATTCTCCTATGGTTCCCTCAGGCTAGAACAATATGTAACTATAGTGCTCTCTGTCAGGATGAGCCGATTTCTGAGCCATCATAAAATCTAAATGGGCACTAATTAGGCAAGCCTTCCCTCTCAGACTTACTATTTCTATTGACATTTTCCGTGTGCTCTGCCTCCCCCCCCCCACCTCCTCCATAACATCGTAAGTCACCGGGAAAAGAACTCCCAGGATTGTAGGGAACGGAGCCTTAATGGAGAAGTTCAACTCAGAGGCCATGCATAAATTTACCCTCCGAGGCGGCTGCGTCTCCCATCCCCCCCCCCCCCCCCCCAGCCCAGAACAGCCGCACTACGCAGTCAACAGAACTTCCTGTCTCCACTCTTGGAAGCGTCTCAGGTTCTTACTGGCCAGCCGACACTGTGGCCTGGACGCCTGTCAATATTTGTCCTCAAATTTGACCAGTGCTGGATTTTTTTTTTCTTTCTTCTATAAAAATGCAGGCTGATGAATTCAGTTTTTTTTATCTTTAATAAACTTGGCTAACTGAATTGGGAAGAAACCCAGCGGCCGCCCCTCTGGGGCGACGGGCATGAGTCAAAGGTACTTCCAGAACATATCCGCGCCACGGACGGCCACCCAGCGCTCTCCAGGCCTTGCACCTACCGTGTTGCCCTGTCACACGGATGAAGTTTGATTTATGAATTAATGAATTGAAAGATCTTCATTCGTAATGACACATGCTTTTTCTGCTCCAGAGGCCCCCTGAAGTTAATGTATTTGTTCAAACTGGACATACTGAACTCGCAGTATTCGTTCCTCACTCGGTGCGGCTAATTTGCGATCCCGTTTCCATGCGATTGCTCCCTGTCTAAGGAGAAACGGAGGCCCATTGGGAATGCAGTCTCTTGCACCTCCATCCCTGGTTTTCTTCCTCATGGTCTTGCGAGCACTGGGCTCCACAGTGCATCCACAGTCCCAAGAGCGTTGTATTAGGTCATCTTCTTTTTAGTGAAACTCAGAGATCCTAGCCTGCTGGACAAGCTAAAGTTTGGTATGAGGAAGTAGATGACTGGCTTAATCAATTTAAAACCGGGCATGGGCATGTCTTAGCTATAACCAATGCCCCTCCACACGTACCTCTCCAATCTTTTTTTCTGATTCATTCATTATTATACTTCCAGCTTGCACCCTCTAAGCCATGAACGTCCATGTTTGCGGTCATCCTCAGTCAGCAGTATGCACTGTACCAATGAATAGGAGGTTGCCACTAATTGGGTATTTCTGAATTAAGCCTAATTAACTTTTTGCGCATCTAAATCTAATAAATGTCAGTGAATTTTGGGAGAAACAAGCGAAAAACTGTACAAGTCGTCTTGATGCAGTCGTAATTTATTTATTTATTTTTTGTCCAGTTTTATGAACACAGCTTGGTGTCTGGAGACAATTAAAAAGGACATGAATACTCACAGTCTGTTCCTTAGCTCTCCGGGGGCCTGTCACCATAGATACAACACCCAAGTATATTTGTCCCGGACACATGTAATTTAGGGGTGGTGTGGGGTAAGGCGGGAGGCGATGGGGGGGTGGGGGCATGCATTGTAATTCCAGTAAACGTATATGTCTCCTGGACCGGATTATGTGAATAAAACTGTGACTGGGACACGAGCCCGCTTGTTGAACATATGTTGAGAGCACAGCTAAGCCATCTGGCTCAGAGTCAAGTATTCCCACCAACTCCAGCCTCGCGGTGGCTGACAGCAGAAAAGCTCAATCCCCTGGTGAGCGGGGCACAAATGGAGAAATATTATTGAAATGATTATCTGCATCAGGACTCAGATTTGGGCTGACATTTCGCCGGCTCTGCGTAATCCGGGGGGTTGTCTGGGAGCGGGAGGAGAGGGGGCTCGCCGGTAAGCCGCGGCGGCGTGGCGGGCGCCGGATGATTAATGAAGCCGGAATAAAGGGTGGAGCGGGACCCACCTCCACCCAGACCCCAGGGCCAGAGCCTGCATGCGGAATTGGGCTCGGATTGCGCGCGGTTCCCTCCCCCGGGGGAGGGGAGAGAGAGACGACGGCCGCTTCCTCTCGGCACACGCGGCCTCGCGGTACCCCCGGCCCGGCTTGGCGATCGGCTCCCGGTATCGCCGCGGCCGTCCGACCTGGAACAGGGCCTGCGAGCCAAACCATCAGCCCCAGAGCCCCCCTCTCTCTCTCTCTCTCTCTCTCTCTCTCTCTGTCTCTCTCTCTCAGACACTGGAGACTGGATAGAGATAAGTGCTCAATAGAATTATCAATCATTACAGGAATTTAACTGGATCTGCTGAGAACTACATTATATAATTCACTGCAGACTATGTGTGTGTGTGTGTGTGTGTGTATATATATATATATACATATTATATGTGTTTATAATTATGTGTGTATATATATAGTGTGTTTGTGCGTGTGTGTATACATATGCGTGTACATGTGTTTGTGCGTGTCTGCATGTGTGTGTACATGCGTGTGTGTGTGTCTGTGTGTGTATACATGTGTGTTTGTGTGTGTATATATGTGTGCTTGTGCGTGTGTGTCTGTGTGTTTGGGGGTTATAATGTGAGCTTTTTCTTTTTTTTTGTAAAGAACTTCTCTACTTTAAGAGCTCAAAAGAGCAAAACAATAAAGCGCTTGAGGTGAAATCCCCCTGGAGTCATCACTGAATTACAGGCAGGCTCAGGTGACATGTTTGTTAGAGCTTCAGAACAGGTCCGTGTTCCCCAGGGTCCATGTTCCCTAGGATCCGTGTTCCCCAGTGTCCATGTTCCCCAGGATCCGTGTTCCCCAGGATCCATGTTCCCCAGGATCCGTGTTCCCCAGGGTCCATGTTCCCCAGGGTCCATGTTCCCCAGGGTCCATGTTCCCCAGGATCCATGTTCCCCAGGATCCATGTTCCCCAGGGCCCATGTTCCCCAGCCCTGCCCCAGTCCGTGGTGCATGTTCGGGGGGGGATAAGGCCAGTGGCCGGGCCCTCTGCGCAGTCGCTCCCCAGCGTGCTCCCTGCGCCTCTCCCCGCGCCTCTCCCCCGCGCCTCTCCCCGCTCCCCCTAAGCGAGCGCGGGCTGCTCTGCATGTGCGGCGGCGGCGGCGGCGGGCCCCCGGTGTTCTACATCATTGTGCCAGCCCCCGTCCGGCCCGCGCCCGTGATGGATGATCCCGCGGAACGCCTCAGAGGATGTTGATAATCAGACAACAGGAAGCTGACTTCCAGAGCAGGGGAAGAGCCGCGGCCACGCAGCTCATGAATGAACATGGAGAAGAAAGGGGGGGGGGGAGGGGGGAGGGGGAGGAGGTAGTTAAAAGGGACGTTTTTTAATTAGTCTGCCAATAATTATCTCAGAACAGAGTTATTTTGTGAAGGTGTGATTAATAACTGGACGGGAGCGGGGCAGGACGGTTTGGACGAGCCCAGCTCAACGTAAGGGGCGGTGCCAGAGGAGGGAGTTTTATTATTTTTATATTTTAAAATTACGTAAATTATGTGTTTACCTTTTATGATCCGGCCGGGGAAAATGGAAACCCCTTTCTTTTCTTGCGTTTTTTTTTTCCCTAAGAAAATGACCAGCACATGATTAATTGCAAGCTCACAGGTTTTACAGCTTCAAGAGTAAATCAACTGCTAAGAAGTGCTAACTTGCTAAAACATAAACTAATTTTAGGCCCCAGATATTAAAATATAATCCATCTTCTTCCTCCACGGGGGGAAGCTAATTAGAAATTGTGACTGGCATAAGGGAGAAGAGGTGGAAGAACAGTAGAATTAGGTTCAGGAGAGGGAAAAAAAACAGAGCTCCCTAGTAAATCACTAGATTTTTGTACATTTTCACCACATCATTACTTCTGTTCTAAATTATTTCCTTCCTTCTTTTTCAGAAATAAGCTGTCATTCACAGAAAGGAACTATAGGCCGCACTAAATTACTCCTATAAACAGAATATTAATCTGAACTTATTTTTTGTTAGAAGGCACACTGAGAACATTATACAGGCAGTACAAAATGTGAAGCATTTCGCTGAAACAATGCTCAAAATGGGCAGGCTATCGAGAGAGTCAAATAAGACTGCAGTACATTAAATATGTTCCTTGATCGCATTTTGTTGACATGGAACATTGCTTTTATATTCACTCCGTGACTGTCAGTACACCAAATTACAACACCAGCAGCACAATTCAACATCGCCATTTCTGACAAGTAAATGAAAGATACAAATTGTATTTCATTAATGAAAAGTTAGCTGTACGCAGCTTTAATGCAATACATTTCACGCGGAGCACCGAAGGACGGAAGAAAATGTTTTTTTCAATAGGAAAAATATTTACACTGTCCTCTCTCACGCAGGGTTATTTGAGTCTATGCCTGACACTGAGAGAATAACCAATAAACAACATTTGCCATGGCCCAAGGCAAAGCATCTACCTGTGTTCTTCATATGTATTGACCTTATGCAGTAAAACATCCAGATCTTATTGCAGACTGTAATTTATGCCCCTAAGGAAGCGCCGCGGTTCACAAACAGTGGCGGTCACGGGTTCAAATCCGAAGGTAGGCTCCGGAACGTTCCGCCGTTCTCGGGGGGGGCTCTGAACGCGGACGGGCCCCCGAGCCGAATCCGGACGGCCGCAGGAGCGCCCCTGACCGCGAGCAGGAGCGCGGTCGACGAGCGGAGAGGAATTCGAACGTCCCGGCCGCGCGGCTGCCACGGCGACGCCGCCGCCTGCATCACTTTGAGTGAGCGGGCCCTTTCGCAGGCCAGAGGTGCGTTTGACTGCTCACACGCAGGCGGAGGGAGAAGTACAAGCTGTGGGGCGGGTGGGGGGGGGGAGGGGGGGAGGGGGGGACGCACGCAAGGCAAGCTTTCCAAATCCCCCGCAGACGGACCCGAGCCGGAAACGGACCGCAGCTCAAAGGGGTGACAGTTGTGAGGGAATGAACCCTCAATATTAAAGAAAATGTCTGTTAGAGATGACTTCCTCTTGTCACTTATTATATATATACATTTAAAAAAACGGAACAAACACACTGCCCTTGCTCTTTCCGGTGGCAGCGTCATACAGCAGGAACTCCAAAGCCAAGGTGAAAACCATGTCATTTTAACCGTCCTTAAATTAAACTCAGAGCTCATAATTAATAAAAGAAAGAGAAAAAAAAGAGAAAGTGACATCCTTTCAGTTTTAAGATTTCTTTCCCCTTTACCATCGCGGAAGGGTGTAATTTAACAGAGAGTGCCAATTTAGCTCTGACTGTCCCTGCTCCGTGTTAACCCTTTCAGCTGCGGATGTGGCTTAGTAATCCATTAAGAGGGACACATTTTCCGGGCTTCGTCCTTCTAAAAGCTATGGAATTGCTGGCCTGCTGAGGGTCCATTTGGCTGCTCAGAGATTCCTTATTGCCCGTTCCCACAAGCAGCTATTACCCCCGCAACACGCAAGAGAATGGGAAGAACTTCAAAAGCCAAACTTTTTTTTTTTTTTTTAAAGATAATGTATTCACTGCTGAAGGGGATGTGTACAGTTAATGGAAGAACATTTAAATGGTAGATTGATTAATAGTGAATTAACGGCAAAAAAAAAAAATGTCTGTGTAAAATTTATGGTAAAAAAAAAATGAACGGGGTCTTTTAAATAAGATTTACCCTCACTAGTAATCACTTCTTGCTGCAGCATATCTACTCAATTTTGAAACAGGCATTTTACTTCCCATGTCACTTGACAAGCAGGTGTAATTAAATAATTTAAATGATTACCATTGTATTACAGTGTTTAATATGCTTTAACGTTGCGTGTAGTGCGTGTAGTTTCTGGGTAAACTGTTCCGACAGAATAATGATTTTAAGACAAGGGGCTAAAGATATAATCAAGACAAAGCTCTGATGGCCGAATGTAATATTTTCGCTAGCGTACTGTTTGCGCTAACAGCGTTAATATGCAGAGGTACAGAGGCTGTTTTGCAAGCCGAATGCTTTGGGGAAGATGTGGACAATTGTCTGTAGAAGGTCAAGCAGAGAGAGAGGCTCATTTGGAATTCAGCACTGCAACATTGCCATCTTTTGGCAGCCCGGTGTACTCGGAGCGCGGCTCTGATGAAAAGCCAGATGCTCCCGGAGAATCTGGTTCACCGAGACTCCCTAACAAGGCCATTGTCATGATTTCTGTGCATTGAGCATATCTTCATCTTTTCAAAGCCAGATATTCATACGCACTCGCATTAATCCTATTGTTGTTCGTTCTGTTGTTTTCCACTGCCATTTTTTACGTGAAAGGGTGGAGTTTGGGGGGGAGCTATGAATTTGGGGTTGAGGAAGTGTTTGAATACTGTTAGTTTACTGGATGCATGCATGCAAACGGGTTTATCTAAGCAACACATTTTCTACAACTGGTTTTCTACACATTTCAGGAAATATCATAAAATGTACTGATTTCAGAAAATGTAAGGAAGTATAATAGTTAAAATGCAAGTGTTATAACACGTTTAAACCCATAAATCCATGTTTATCATACTGAAATGAAACTAGGCATAATATTCTGTGTATCAATGTAAAAGTGGGGCAAAGGTATTGCAAAATGTTCTCTGTCAAGTAAATGTTCAACTAGAATGCCATCCATTTGTTTGATTAAATAAATTTTCATTTGTTTAAATAGTGATTAAGTAGCAAAACATGAAGCAGGACAACAGAGAGTTAATTAATAAATTTTTATGTAAATAGTTTTATAGTGATGACTTATTTTATGATATGTAGCCAAGCAAAGTCATGCTCAGTTTAACACTGGAGTATTTAGTTGCTTTAATAATTACATTTGTTAGACATTGTTTCTATTGTTTTATTCAAATCAAATTTTATTCTACTCACCATCCAACTTCTTTTCAAATGTATTTTTTAATTAAGAGTGCACTCATACAAAGGAAATGAACTCTGAGAATAGTTATAATAAATGATTTTATTCTGATTTTATGATGATCAGAATTTGTTTTAAGAACAAAAACAAAAAAACAGGCCTATAGTTCTCCCCAGTTCTCTGGTCACTCTGGCATGACTCTTTCCATAACAATAGCCAGTGAAAATAAACAGCCAATTTCATATAGGCCTATGTGATCATTAATTCATCCGTAACAAACATCATTTATCTGACCAAGACACCATGCCAATACCAGTTCTAGCACTGCGTATATAAAGCCTGAGTTTGAGTATATTTGGGTATATTCCTGTAAATATCAATGTAAATAAAAATATTTGGCGGTAAAACGGCGCTGTTCTCACCAGGCCACTTTCCCACGATGGCGGGCAGGACATCGGGGACGGAAAAAGTGCATCCGCCCTGACAGAAAGTGACAATTCATCCCTCCGTCTCTCTCCCACTGACATGTCACATTTTCTGATGACTTTATTGTGTGTCCTGTCAGCTCACTTAATCTGTGTGTCAGTCAGCCCCAAGCAGCCCACACCGCCTCCAAAGCACTTCTAATACCTACATTATATTTGGTGTAATGTCATTCAGCGCGGAGCAGATATTATCTTCTATTTGCATCACTCTGCCACTCTAACACCATCCGCAGTCCGGGCGACAGCGAGCCGGCCATTTCCCCATCCATTTCCAGCAGGCTGACATCTGTCAAGATGGAGACTTGCCATTATGAGTCCATTTTTATCATGACCAGACACTCCACGCCAGCCAGCCAGCCAGCGAGAGAGAGAGAGAGAGAGAGGAGACTCTGCATTTCCTTTCTCACAGAAACAATTCCACTTTAATTTGCGTGCCATTGTTGCTTTAGTCACTTCAATTAACGAGCCTGCCTTAATATCATATATCCATTGCTTTGATTAAATTGCTTAACCGTTTTAATGTTGAAGCGTTAAGAAGCTTTACATAATGCAAAATGGCCTTATATAAGACTGAGCTGAGCATTCGAAAGGTTTTATTTTTATTTTTCCTGTTACCAAAAAACGAGGGGTAAAAAGAAGTCACCTTGGACGCTCACGAGGCAGACGCAAACATCCCAGCGCTTCCCCCCTCCAGCACATTGTTTATTCGAGTTTGAAAGCGTCGTGGGACTTGTTGTCTCACCGACTCCTCGCAACAATGGCGTCCCGGGGACAGGCGCTCGGGGTCTGAGCAACCGAAGAGAAGCCGGAGAAATTTATAGGAAACCTTTTCCAGAGGCCGAAGAGCCTCGGACTCACACGGCGGCGTACAGAGCCGGGCTAATAAAGAGACGCTGGGCGGTGGGGAATTTGTTAGCTATCTGAGAGGGGATTGGCCGCTTCAAAAAAAAAGAAGAAAAAAAAATCTACATTTTAGTTTCTTCCTAAATTCTTCCTGACATCTCCCACAAAAGATCACGCTTTCCCAAAACTGGAATGGAGTTGATGCCGGAAAATATAATTAAATTATCTGTTTTTACCCAGACGTTTCTTTGATATTTCCTTTATGTATATTTAAAGGGTATAAACTGGTCCAGATGTAATCCTTGTGTTGAATGGGAATGGCAGTGTAAGTGGTTTGTAAATGCACCACTAAGAAAACACATATTCCCCACAGTCCTGTAGTTCTATGCCATCATCTAAAGGGATTTTTATGCCTTTTGAGGTGGTAAGAAATTGTTACAATATAATGAAGGAATCAGCATTGCTTGGCCCCTCAATGAAAGAGAGAATTAGCATAAGCAGAGAATGAAAGTCTCCCTAAGAGAAACACATGTATAAAAGTCAGGAGGTAGTCAATGTTGACAGAGACACATTCATTGTGATGTACGAAACTCATAAAAAATGATGTGAAGCGCTGTAATTTTTTTGTGTTTTCCTGTAATACGGCATAAGGATGAACATCACAGGAACTACAAAGAAAGCCAAACACTTTCATACTCACAATGCACTTTTGGCATTAAAAGCGGCCGCTCCTAATTAAATGTATTTAGCATCATAAATATTCTTCTGGGACAGGGTGACACGGTGAATTAATGCCTTGCCTTGCCACGGGACCCTCTCAATTACGGGCCGGGCTTGGAATGCTGCCTAGCGCAAAGCAAATGATGCCGAATGTGTTTCCAGTGAATGAAGATCACATTAGTTTTCCCGCTGCCGAGGAAGGCTACATAAATCTTCCAGGAATAAACCCAAACTTGATAGTCAGAAGCCTGACACATTGCAAGGCTACACAAAAAAATTATGTGTGTTCTCTCTTCCTACCTCCAAAGCTTACTGTGGGGAAAAAAAAAAAAAGGAGCAGAGGCGCAAAATTATGTTGAGCAAATTCCCTCCTTCAGGTGCGTGAACACACGTAGCGTACGACCTGAAAAATGTGCTGATAAAGCCACAAATCTTACAGGGAAAGAATAATACAGCAGTTCGTTGCAGTGCACTGTTTTCACACCCTCAAAACTAGATTCTCTTTTTTTTTCTCAACACCCAGTATTTCTAGTGCTAAGGCTATACCCTGGTTATACAAAAACCTGATGGCCATTGATTCCAAAAAAAAAATCATTAATTTTTTTTCAGTTCAGTTCATAAGGGGCTCCTCGGTCTAAACCATTCTGTGGGACTGAGGCTTTCTTACCATGCCAACAGAGGAAAATAACATTATCTGATAAGATCAACCCGAGCCTTCAGTCCCAGCAGCAGCTGAGAGATCTTTAAGGATAATCTGATACTCTGAGGTCCAGGGACGTGGGCTGAGATAGGTAATAGTGGCTATTGGGGATTAGAGAAGGGGATACAGAGGACCAACATTTGATTTTAAGTTAAACAAATCTCAACATTTTAAAGTTACGAGCCTTTTAAAAGCCAAGAACAGGTTTTACTGATGGCCTGCAGAATCTGCTAGTTCTCAGTGGAGTGAAAGTGGCGGTGGCTCAAACTACATACAATCGCGGGGAGTTCGGAGCGAACCACAGTTCTGCTCGTTCCAGGTACACCACTGCTTTACCTCATAACCCGGTACAGTTTACTCAGTCATCACTTTCCACAAATCCTCTTTCTTTCACTGTAGGTGCAGGAAGCTTTTGGACAGCTTCCCGAAGCTTGAGAACCTTCCCAAGGCTGCACTCTGGAAGGGGACATTGTTCAACAACTGATGTGCTGTCCTTTTTGAGAGGCAGGTGCCAAGGCTAGCCAGGGAGGTGGTGGAAGGGATGGGATGGGTCATGGGCCTGAAACCGTCGTCCTAGTAGGCTAGGCCCAGGTCCTAGTAAGCTCATTACTGGTCTTTGTGAACTAAGTCTTGGTCTAAGTAAGCCAGGACTGGGGCTAAAAATGAACAGCCTTGTAATTCAGTGCTGCTGGAGTGTATCCTTCCTTACAAAAGTTATAGCGCACATAGTTTCATGTCGTACACATCCAAGCAAAGTATTTTCTTCATTACTTTCACTAAAGGTTTTTATGGTAAGGGATAACACCATAGAAAGCAACTAATATGCCCTTGGTAAATCAAAAAGAGGTACAAAAACCCCTCCTCTCATTTCTCCTCCCTGTCCCAGAATCGATAGTCATGTCCACACAGTACACAAACATGATACACAGCTCCTCTGCCACATCAATAAATCAATATATGAAGAACTGTCAGATCAAAGGGTAGCCATTTAGTTAGATAATGTTAGTAAATAAGTTACAATACAATGCCACAACTCATACTTTGTTTACTTTAGCTCATAGTTATCAAGTTCCTAGTTACATTATTTTTACGCAACATTAGTTGAAATCTTTTCAGCTTAGCTTAGTCTTACAGCTTGTATAAGGTAAACTCTTAACTAGCCAGAGGGCTTTAATACTAATTGTCCTTTTTTCAAGGAACATTGGAATGCTGATTGTTAATTGTCATCAGATATGTTTATCCAGAAATGAGATGTGTGTGTCACATCAAGGAGGCAGGAAATGGGTGCTGTGACCCAAATATCAGGAGAAGGACAGTGAGTGAGCATCAAACACTAGAACGCTGTGAGTTAGTCAAGTTCATTGGCAGTTTGATGATGTAAGCAAGGTAAATCATGGAACATTCAGTCTAATATATAAGTCAGACTAATGTTGTTGACAGACTACACTACATTCAGGAGACAAAATAACTGAATGAAGAAGGAGAGACATGAACCCAACGAAAACCTGAACATGTTCCTAATTTCTTCCTGCACTCCACTGGGGAATGTAAACATATGGACACATTCATTTAATTTCTACAACATTAGGCACCAATGAGTATATGTACGGTGCAGTCCATAAGTAGTGAAACAATTTTTGTTGTGTTGGCTCTATTCCAGCACACTGGATTTGAAATGAAACAATGAATATGAGGTTAAAGTGCAGACTGTCAGCTTTAATTTGCAAGTGTTTACATTCATATCTGGTGAACTATGTAGGAACTGCAGCTCTTTTTATGCATATTCCCTCCATTTTTCGGGGGCCAAATGTAATTGGACAGTTGGCTGCTCAGCTGTTTCTTGACCATCTGTGTGTTGTGGCATCATTAGTTCATACACAAGAAAGCTAACAAAAGGTGTAGAGTTGATTCTAGGGTTTTTTTTCTTCATTTTTCATTTTTTTCATTTTTTCATTTTTTTGTTTTGGAATCTGTTGCTGTTGTCTCTCAACAAGAGGACCAAGGAAGTGTCAATGTTGAAAGCTGGCCATCATAGGGTGGATATATCTGAATAAATCTATCACAAATATAGGCAAAATATTTGGTGTGTCAAAATCAACTGCTTGTTACAGAACGCACTGGCAAGCTCAGCAATAACAACAAACTAGTGGACCACAGAAGACCACTGCAGTGATTGACCAAATAATACTGTCCATTGTGAAGAAAAAGCCCATTTGTAGGCACAGATATGTCAAAGAGAATATAAAGAGAAGACTACACCAGCATTACCTCAGAGAGTTCACTGCAAGATGCAAACTAATAGTATGCCTCAAGAACAGAACAACCAGGTTAGAGTTTGCTGAAAAACAAACTGTGTTCTGGAACAAACCATGGACAGATGAGAGTTTTAACCTGTACCAAAGCAATGGAAAGAGAAAAGTGTAGAGAAAGAAAGGAACTGCTCAAGATCAAAAGACCCCCCCCCCCCCCATCTTTGAAAGATGGTGGAGGTAGTGTTATGGCTTGGGCATGTATGATTGCTACTGGAATTGGTTCACTTGTCTTTATTGTTGATGTGACTGCTGACGGCAGCAGCAGGATGAATTCTGTACAAAAACGTTTCATCCGCTCAGATGAAACCAAATGGCTCAAATCTCATCGGATGGTGTTTTGCCTTGCAGCAGGACAATGACCCCAAACACACTGCTTAAAGCAACTAAGAAGTTTTTCAGGGCCAGAAAGTGGAATGGTCAAGTCAATCACCCGATCTGAATCCAATTGAACATGTGTTCCACTTCCTGAAGACAAGACAGTAGGGGGAAAAAAAACTGCAAACAGAAATCAAACAGGAACTGGAGCTGGCTGCAGTACAGGCCTGGCAGAGCATCACCAGAGAAGATACCCAGCGTCTGGTGATGTCTGTGCAGTCATCTAATGCAAAGTACGAAATATGACAACTTTATTTCAAATTATGTTAATTTGTCCAATTACTTTTGGTCCCCTAAAATGGAGGGAGTATGTTCAAATAGGGCTGTAATTCCTACATGGATCATTGGATATGGATGTAAAACCCCGTAAATTAAAGACACTTTAATCTCATATTTCTTGTTCATTGTTTCATTTCAAATCCAATATATCCAAATCCAATAATTTATATATAAGGCTATAAGATTTAAACCATGACATGCCATGCTCACCAGTGCTCTCTGGTGAGCATGATAAGCCTAATGTTTGGCCAATATCTCTTACTGTTTTTTTATATTTCTTAGCCTCAAATTGGCCTTTCATTGGCACACCTCCGAACCTCATGCTGACAAACAGACTCTGACTGCAAGAATAGACATGGAAAGCTCTGTTATATCTGCACTAAGGAAGCAACTGAAATTGGAGGACTATGTACAAAAAGTGCTGCAATTTCTATGCGGTAAAACCAAAATATAGAAATATACCCTTAAATAAAATCTGAGAATGTGCATTTTATCCACATGAATTGTTTAATTACAGATCTAAAATTATGGAGCACAGAGCCAAATCAAGAAAAAAAAGGTGTCTTTGTCTCAATCATTATGGAGCTCACTGTATGGATACTAATTGGCCACTTTATTTGGCACACCTGCTTGTTAACGAAATAGTCTGCTCCTCCAAATAGCGAACCATGCGGCTCCAACTCAGTATTTAAAACATACAGACATAGTGAAGAGGTGTAGTTGTTCTTCATCCAAACATTGGAATGGGCAAAACATTGGAATGGGCAGGCTGTGTGATATTAGTGACTATGGTAAGATAGTTGGTGCCACACGTGGTGATTCAGTAATCTCAAAAGCAGCTGGCCCTCTGGGATTTTCACACAATATGGTCTCGAGAGTCTACAGAGAATGGTGCAATAAATAAAATCATCCAGTGAGCAGCAGGTCTGTGGGTGAAAACACCTTGTTAATGGGAGAGATTTTGGGAGAATGGGCAGACTCGTTCAACCTAACGAAAAGGCAACAGATGCTCAAGTAAGAGCTCTTTACAACAGAGGTGCGCAGAACAGCATCTCAACGCACAATGCGTTGAAGATGAGGTACAGTCGGCATGTGATCACAAAAATGGCACGATTGAAAGGTGGAAAAATGTTGCCTGGTCAGGGGAATCTTGATTTCTTCTGCATCATGCAGACAGGGTAGGACTTGGCTTAAACAGCATGAGCGCATGGATCCATCCTGCCTTGTGTCCTTGTGTTCTGGTGGTGATGTAATGGTGTTGGGAATGTTTTCTTGGAACACAATGGGCCCCTTAATACCAACTGAACCTCATTTGAATGCCACAGCATGCCTAAGCAGTGCTTTTAACCATGTACATCCCTTTATGGCCACAGTCTACCTTTTTTCAAATGGATACTTCCAGCAGGATTATGCGCCATGTCACAAAGCATGCATCATCTCAAGCTGGTTCCACAAACATGACGGTTAGTACACTTTACACCAACGGCCTGTACAGTCCCCAGATCTAAATCCAATCAAGCAGCTTTGGGATGAGGAGGAAATGGGAGATTCGCACCATGAATGTGTGGCTGAAAAAAATACTTCGGGATCTGTGTAATGTTATCGAGTCAGCATGGAGCAAAATCCCTAAGGAATGTTTCCAGAACCTTGTTGAATCCATGCCGCAAAGATCTTAGGCTGTTCTAGAGGCAAAAACGGGTCCTACCGGGTACTAGATGGGTGTACCTAATACAATGGGTGCTGAATGTGTGTGTGTGTGTGTGTCTCTCTGTGTGTATAGCTGGTGTCTAAAACTTGTGAATTTCTACATAGTGCAGAGCAGTCACTTTCTCCTTCAGACACCTGTAATTGCAATTTGCGAGAGCCCAGCTAATTTTATGGCATAGAGCACCTGTATTCATCTACATATTAATAGAAAACAGGAAGTATAAATCCCAATTTTCTCACAGACTGTGTCATTTGAGATTTTCCTTCAGGGAAAGCCTGTCTCGGGCACATTAAAATATTGTTGCACTCCTTCTCCTTCCCTCCTATTGAGATTAGATCAGATATCATAATTATGGATGTCACCATATCTACATCACTACATTTGACACTTGTAATATCCATATGTGCCATTGCACATTTAAGTTCCATCGTAAAGGTGCTCCTCTCCCTGAATTATAGTATGGGGGGATGTAGCCCGGGATTTCACCTAGCTTCCCTTTATCAAGGAAATAAATGAGAAATAACCCTGCGAAGGTTTGCATTACCACATTAGCCTAAAACTTCAAAAGGTTTAACCCCAGCTTTTCTACATTCAGTGTCTGAATGTTTATCTTCAAAATCAGTTTCTCTAGATACTGTATAACAGAAATGTTACTGTAATAATGAGGCAATATAAATATATATGACACCCTGATACATTCTCAGAAAGGTAGAGATGCATTTTTGTTCTTTAATAAACAAATTTCCCAAATGTACACTGAAAGTGCAACAACGCTCTACTAATAAGTATCTTTTACAAGCAAAAAAATGAATTATGTATTGCCGGCTGGGGTTACAGTTTTTTATGTACCACCCCAGTGACAAGTGTTTGCGCCTTTTGTGGCACTTTAATATCTGCCGTGAATGTCCCAAAGTGCCTGGACCTTAGTCATCATATTACCGGTTTTTTAAAAAGATGAATAGAACCCACTGCCATGAATATGAAGACCTAAACTAAAAATACCCCCCGAGCGAGGCGAGCCTGCGCACGCGGCTAATCTGTGACCCGCGATCGCGGGGGCCGCTTGTAAGGCTAGGCGACGCCGGGCGGGGGGACGCCCCGCGCCAGGCGCGCCACCTCATTACCCGCCGTCCGCGCGGCGGAATAATGAACTTAAGACGACGCTAATTAATTGACGGGAACAATGGCTTTACATTTTTTAAAAGGTGTCGAGGTGGCGGGCCTCCTTGTTCGACAGCGCTAAGCCGTCTTAAGCCCGCTCGCCGCTCCTGGCGTGGCCCGCGGGGGCCCGCGTCAGTCGGGATTCGGGGTGGGGGGGGTTTGGGGGGGTCGGAGGGGGGGGGGGCGCAGCGCCTGAGAGCCGCAGATACATTCACCTGTGGCGATTCTTTGCGGCCAGATAAAGTCGAGGAAGTCTCTCAAGGACCCGCGCGCAGGCGACTTAGCACAGGGAGTCCTGCTCCCCTCCCTCCATCCCCCCCTGCCCCCCCCCCACTTCTCCCCCCTTCCCTCCCCCCCCCCCCCCAAGGGACCAGGTGTCAAAGTTGTCTATCAGGGGCTTGAAAGGAGGAAAGGGAGGCGTTAGCGGGCGCCATTGTGTGCCTGTTGTCGCTGACTGATCGGGCCCATTTAGGCGGCGCTCTCCCGCTGAATGAAGTCACCTGAATGGATGAAAGCGAGACGGGCGCCTTCCGACAAACAAGGAAGCGGCGGAATATTCATGGGGAGCGGGGGGATCTGCGCGCGGAAGATTAATGTATTAGAAATTAAAATGGGGCCGGGGCGCGTGATCTTGCTCTAACACTTGGCCAGACCTGTGTCACCCGGCGCGAACGCCCGAAGTCGGGCAGGCGGCGCTGGCAAGGTGGGGAGGAATCATTAAGCGCCTCGCCATTGTGTGAGCTGAATAATCAAACTTCCCCCCCCCCCTCCCCTCAGCCCCCCCCCCATTCTCATTCTTCTCTCCGCGCTGACAATGAATGATTCGGGAGCCATTTGCAATGTTAACGGCACCTATCTGGGCCATCCAAGCTTTTATGATAAGAGCCGCAAATATGCATTTCAACGGTCTGAACAGACGCCGGTTCAGCGGCGTTTCAAAGGACACCTGTCACTCAACTGGAAAGACCTGTCAGTCTCCGTCGCTCGCCGGTGCCAGTGAAATGGCCGAAAAGATAATCTTTACCTTCTTTTTTTTTTTTTTTTTTTTCCTTTTCGTCTCCATCTCTTTCAGATTGTAACAGTTACATTTGCCAGAGAGTGACAAGTGATTTACACTGGAAAATAGATTGTGTTTAAACTGAAAAAGGGTTTATTCTCTTAGGCTGGTTTATTCTTTGCCTGGTTTACAACTGTATCAAATATATTATCGAAACTCCGATCTGAGCAACACTGAATGCCATTATGCTTGATATTATGGGCATTGGATCTGCCTGAATTGAGAGGTGACACTGGCAATTCATATCTTCTAGCCCAGAGCTCGGGCCAGTGAGAGTGCCAGCGAAAGCCTGAATATGAGAAGTTAATTTGTGAGACCACATGTAGCGTCACCTTTCAAAGTTCAGCCTTCCACACAGTCGCGCAATTCAAACACAGCCCAGTGTCCAGTGTGGAAGCCAGAATAGGGACGAAGTTAAATTAGGAATTAGGGATTAAAGGCTTCGATATTTTACATGAGCTTTAAATTTACATTTTTATTTCTCTAATTGTTTTAATTTTGGTTTTAGAGAATCATGTGGAGAAATTAGAACACACAGAGGGATATTGAGAAGAAATTCAAGTGAAATAAGAAATTACACTGCTTTAACAGTGGCCATTGCATACAGAGGGATGTTGAGAAGAAATTCAAGTGAAATAAGAAATTACACTGCTTTAACAGTGGCCATTGCATACAGAGGGATGTTGAGAAGAAATTCAAGTGAAATAAGAAATTACACTGCTTTAACAGTGGCCATTGCATACAGAGGGATGTTGAGAAGAAATTCAAGTGAAATAAGAAATTACACTGCTTTAACAGTGGCCATTGCATACAGAGGGATGTTGAGAAGAAATTCAAGTGAAATAAGAAATTACACTGCTTTAACAGTGGCCATTGCATACAGAGGGATGTTGAGAAGAAATTCAAGTGAAATAAGAAATTACACTGCTTTAACAATGGCCATTGCATACCTCATTAAAGTTTCATTTAAAAAATACACTGCAAACACGGGAGTTAATGAGACTGTACAATTAACACATTCACATGCATGCGGATATGCATTTAAACAGCTGCGAAATATAAATTTCAGCCTTGTTTAGTCTTAAATTATAGGACGGAGAGATTCTCCGCGAACGGCCGCACGCCTCCTCAACGCCGCTGTCAGGACCATCGACGCGCCCGCTTGATGTTGGGAGCAGCGGGCCGGAGTGGAGAGTGAGGTTTTTTACATTTAGGCCACTTCTTCATTAGGCATGAGCAACCCGCACACGCCACCAGCTGCCGCTGACATTTACCCGGAGCCGCCCCGCGCGCTAGCACGGACCGCTAGCGAGCGGCCCGGAACGGCCCGGGTACCAGGTCCCCCCCCCCCAACGGGCCCTCCGCAGGCTAGGCCCCCTCTCCATGTCAAACCTCCACCCCTGGCGCACGGTGGACTTATAAACAAATTCCGTGCTCGTAACTTCACCGTTTTTTTTATTCAGGCCGTGTTCAGCGAGAAATAACTTCATGAACTGTCTTGAGGGGTGGGGACTGGGCGGGGGGGCGGGGGGGGGGGGGTTCTGTTGTTGTTTCTCATTATGATGCTGTTCTCGTTGCAGGAAGAACAGATTCACAGACAGCGGCCAGAGCGAATCTGCGGAACAAAGCAGAGAGGTGACGCGTTATTCGGTATGTATGTACTCTCATGTTTCGGCTGGTTTTTTGTGAGCTACAGTAGGACATGGCCTCAGATTGCTGACTTCCCGTTTAAGTAGAAGTTTATTGTAGGCCTCCGTCATTCAGTCTAAGCTATTTTTATGCATTGTGTGCACACAAAGGCACATTGATGACACGTACATTTATCATTAGGGCACACAGATGGGTTCATTGTGACAGGTCACACACTGACCCGGACTTCAACTCCGCTCCGAAACAGTGACTGTGTTTGTTCCTCAGAGACGATAGATCACTGGCATGGTGTTTGGCCGCGGCTCGGTCCAAAAGAATGTGCAGAACAGCGTGGACCATAAGATCAAATACCCCAATACCCAGATGCTTACCAGTGCAAAATTCCTCATTGTACCACCCCCTACCCTCCACTACCCTACCCCCGTACACCCCCATAACCAAAACGCCGGAACGTGCCCAAAAGGGGCAGGCCACAGCCTGAAGTGCTCATTTCTCTGGAATATTTTCCACACCATTTCTCTTCTTGCTACAATGATCCATTGTGTTGAGGGAGGACCAGTTTGAGAAATGTCTCAGCCCGTGAAAGTTCTCTTTTAAGCCGAGCTCCTGTAGGCTGGCATAATCACAGATAAATGATGAGCGATGGCTCGTTTGCTCAGCATTGTTGCTCTCGCTGTTGTTGTGGTTGTTCTTCCTTCTTTTGACATTTTTAGTTTTTTCTTTTTCTCCAGGGAGGCCCTCATTCTACGGTAATTTAAATGATGAGGTTTGAAAACATCTGATCATGAGCAAACATCATGATCTTAGCTGTTCTACAACAGCAGGCAATGTACTATCAACATTGCATATTCATTTTCAAAGTGGTTAGAAATTTTAGCCTTTTTTTACAATAGAAACATGAGCCAATAGTTTTGTCTAAATGTAAAAATGTTTTGCTCTTTTGCTTTGCTGGATGACTACTCTGTCACCTCTGCTGGACCAATCAATGGAGTATTTACCAGAAACCAAATAAGTTAGGCCAGTAAATACTGAATGATTCAACTCAGTGACATCTGGAACTTCTACGAGCATTTACTTAATGTCTTCATTCACTCATTTCCGTATGTTGGTTTGGTACGAGGGCACTGATGTAGCTCTGTGGCTCTCGAGCCCCGTAAATGTGCTAGTCTGTTGTATTAATTAAAATCACCATATGGACCTGTCAACACTTCCTGGAGGAGCGCTGTACCCGTGCCATTTAGCCCCCGCGCCGTGCCAGGCCGGCGGGACGAGCGCGCCGCGTAAATGCCTCCCCACCCCCAGCGACAGGGCGGTCCGGAGCAGCCGAGCCTCGCTGTGACACGGAAAAGACCCGGCGCTTTCTCCGCCAGGCCCCGGCTCCTCACCGGAGGCAAATCCACATCAACTGCGGTTACACTCCAACGCGGCTCGCAGCCGCCATCTTGGCTCATTCCACCGCACAGAGCGAGGGGAAGTCTGCGTAAAACGCTGTGCTTTTTTTATTTAACAAAAAGAGCATATCAAAAAATAATAACATAAGTGTGAAAGGGATCCCTTTATAAACTCAAGTTCCATATACCGGAAAATGCATCCAATTATTAGCCACTGGTCTAAAATTCATCCAAGTTATTTGGCAGTTAATTTAAAGAATGCTAAAGCCTTTCTTCAATATTAATGCTAACTCATTACTGCTAACTAATTATTGACGTATTGCCTTGTGATAGTATTGTTGTTTCAAACTTCCACTTTCTCAATAAGCCTTATTTGCTAAAAAGGGCTTAATTCAGAGCAGCTGTTTGTATGAGTACAGTCTTCAGTCTCCTTCAGTGCAAGGGCTGAAAATAAATCGTTACAGAGGATGGAGCGGACCAGGCCATGTTGTTCTATAACCTGGGAAAGACATGCTTACCTGGGCAATGGCAAATCTTCACTTGAGACCAGAGAACGTCTGGCAAGTGGCCAAGTACAGTGACTCTGTGTGGGGAACAAGAACAAAGGAGAGAGAGAGAGAGCATGTGTGAGAGAAAGAGAGTGTGTGTGTGTAAGAAAGAGAGAGTGAGAAAGAGAGAGAGATGATGGCCTTTGTAAAGGGGGTAGTTCACTTTGACCTTTTTTATTGACATCAAACACCAGGGTGAAAAATTGGCTCGGGTTCATTTTACACGTCCGTACCCTGGAGCCAGCCGAATGTGGGGGTTCTGTGCAGCGCGCACCAGAGAAGAGTGAGCGGGAAGCTCCGTCGCCGCCGCTGTCTGCCGCCCGTTGTCTCCGCGTTCGAACCCTCCGGTGAAAACAGGTATTGTTGCGCAGCGGAGCGCGTCCGGCACCCGTCCCGCGCCGGTGCCAGGATTTTAAACCAGGTGCCGTTTATCAATGGAACGCAGCCCGTACTAGTCAGTCAGCTGTGCCGCTCGATACACTTCACGACCCGACGTACCCAAAAAAAGCCCAGACGAGCGCCGCGCCTTCCGATGACTGACTCTCTGATTTTATTTGTCTGAACGGTACAGACCCGCGCCCTACCCTGTGCCTTCGCGGCTTCTCTCTTATCCCACGACACAGCCGACTGCACGGGTGTGCTTTTATTGATTAAATCCCATTAGAGAGCACGCTGTTTTATATATTGGCAGCCGTTGTGGATTAAGACCTAATTAACCCTGCGATTTGCTAGCGCCAGCAGAAATGAAAGCGCGGGGGCCGGCGGGGCGGAAGGGCGCTGGGAGGAGACCCCGTCTGCCTGCGCTCCGCTCAGCCCTCCGTACCTGGAGCATTAAAGCAGAATGTACAAGCCCAGGGCAGGCTTTGATATTTCAGCTCTCCGCCCGCTCCCAGCCCGGACTGCAGCTAGCGCGCTAAGGCCGAGGGTCAACGGGAGCCGGGGAGGACATGAAAGGGTCCGTGGAGCTTCCTCCTTTAGCGTCGCTGTTCCTCTGATGAGAACAGCGTCAGGAACGCGCCTCCTCCCAGGCGGGGCTGATCCTCACGAACCGGAGTGAAGAGAGAATGGAGATTCGCGTGGCCAGAATGGGGATTCTTGGAAGGATCGTTTCTCTTTAGTCATTAACAGTGAGTTTCGGGATCCTAGACATGGTGAAGCAGTGCTACTGACTTGCTCTGCTTGGATCCAGCAATTCACCTTTGATCAACTATAATGGTCACTTATAATAAACAGGAAGAGTTCTGGAATGTAAGCTGCAATTAAGCAGCCATGGACCTTAATCTTGCTTCATGCCTGAAGTATGCTGAAGCATTGATATCAGTGATTTATACATATGTACACATTTTTTTGTGGAATGAATTGCATTGGTGACCTTTTTCACGGAAGTGGAATCAAAGCATAGCTCTCAAAGTACAACTATCAATATTGGTATCCAGTAATCTTTTATTAGCACCTCTCACATGAAGAGAAGAACATCAGGCCTGGATTAAGTCGACACCTGTCCTTCATTTTAATTGTTTTTATTTATTTATTTATTTATTTATTTACTTACTGTCTTCTCAAACAAATTCTGGCAAGTTTTAATTTTTAAAAACAATTTAAGTATTGATTATTAGATTTTGTTTTATTATTTATTATTTCAACTGTGTTCATGATGGAAAAACCCATTGGGTTTAATTGCATATGCTAAATAAAAAGCACAAGCAAACACATTCCACAGTGTTGGGAAATACACCTGCAGGACAGTGAGTTTTTACAGTTAGGAAAGTATTGCACTCTTCATTCATGGGACTGCATGGCAGTGTAACTAGTCATGCAGGCCACATGGAGGTTTCAGGAACACATCTCTCATTACACTCTGAGAAATGAGACAGAGATTTAAATAGCGTGGCCCTGTGATGACCTAATCATGTGACAGCTTGTCCTTAACTTTGAATTATATGTCTATGGCATGAATTCCTTTTTAAGTAAGCCTTGAAATAAGAAACTCTGACGTGTAAAGAATATATCTGAAACATCAGTATAGAGTATAACAATTGCTTTGGCATTCTGACTTGATACTGACCAGCACTTGGCCTTGACTAATGCCATTTGCAATCGTCTAAAAAGTAAAGCCAAGCTGGACCTTGACAGTGATATTGATTGGAAACTTACTCCAGACTTAAGTTTCCTGCAGCAATAAGTGCCATTAAATGCCACCAAATCAGCTTAGATTTGTATCTTTAAAAAACCTGCCCCATGCCACACCGGCCATGTAAAGTGTTCAATTTGGGTTCCCCTTGAGCCTTTTTCTAGGACTATGGCCAGAAGGTACTCACAGTTGAATTTATTGTCTTTGCACAGTCATCCTGATTTGCTAGCTGTCAGAAAATGTATGGTCATATTAAAAGAATTAAAGACAATGGAAACCAGTGAATTTTCATCATAATTGTGTGTGATGCTGAGAAGTCAAGTGACAAAGAAGCTCTCTGGAGGGTACTGCAGAGGCTATTGTTACAGACAAGAACAACGTTTGGACAAATCATGATTTTATATTTCAAGTAAAGCATATGAAATAATAAAGTAAAGCTAAAAAGCTTAATGTTTTCATAGGTTTTTCTCTATCAAGCTGTATTTAAGATCCTTAAACCAATATATTTACTTTTAAAAAGCATGGAAACCACAAAACTGTGGATGAAGTAGTATAGTTGTACTCCATTTCTCAACACAGTGTGGTGAGTCCTGGAGCTGATTTGGTCACTGTTAGCCCCAAATTAAACGGTGACAGTTACTACAGGTCTCTGGTAATGTTATTTCTTCTGGCGAAGTAACACGGTTCAGCTTTAAATTTCTTCCCTCCCTCCAACCACAGAATGTAAAATGAGTGGCCTGCCAGTATGCGATTCAATCAAATGCACTACACCGTATATCCATAGGCTACGAGCGAAGGAAAAACTGACTGACTGGCATTTCAAGCAAAAAGGCAATACCCTGTTCTCAACAACCAGTCCTATGGCATCTCGCTTTGTATATTTCATATTTCTTGTAAATGTACGAAACACAGTAGAACATATTTTGGTTCCCAGGTTTTTGAACCCATACAGTTTGTCTTCCACAAGCTCATTGATGGTCCATGAAACACTATGGCCCTGGTCCTTTTTTTAGCATGTATTAAAGTGGAACAAAAATGAATATATTTATTTTTTACCTCTAATATGGAAGGGAATAAAGCCAGGATGGATGGTACCCAGGTGGCATCATTTGTGCCATGCAGGACATCATGCAATGCCACAGACAGGCAGAAGCCTGTGTTTAGATTTTCTGCTCCTCTTATAGCATAGACTGTGTTAAATATTAATAGATCCTGAAGAGAACAATATGCACACATGTAGGCCATAAAAATAAATTTTTTTCCCCAGGATGAAGCAAATAACCACATAATACATAAACATCTTAAAATTTAGAGACTGACATTATGACACTAGATTATACATTTTATTAATATAATATTAGGCCTTATCTTAATTCCCATTGCTAGCATACTAGAAAATGCGTACACTAGCACATATTGTGCAGTTTATCATTAAAAAGAAAAACATATCTTTTCCAGTTTGGTTGGCCTGTTTTCATCATTGGTGCATCGTCGTCATATTATGCCTTCTGCTGAAAGAGCATAAGAATAAGATTTTAAAAATTCAAATAAATTACAGTAAACAGCCTTAAACAATAATTATGGTAATACAAAATAAACCATATATTAATATTTGAAAGTTCATAGCAACGAACAGCAACAACAACAACAACAACAATAATAATCCTAATAATAATAATAATAATAATAATGATGATCATAATAATAATAATAACATTAATCATAATAATAATCATAATAATGTTTATTTCAGTCAGTTAGCGTGTTAATGTAACAGACTGCTCGGAGCTATGAGCATGCATGCCTCGCCGTAGGTCTCATGTTTTAAGGAAGAGCAAACAGAATGGGGGGGGGAGGGGGGAGAAATGGCACGCCTCAGCGGGGGGTCCGGACTGGGGGGGACCCCAGGGGAGCCCACGGGGACCGGGGCGGGGGCTGTGTTCAACCTTTCCACACAGCCTCACGCAGCAGCGCACCCAAAATGCCCCCACTGAGCACTGAGCATAATGATGCGCCTCTCTAAACGCTCTGCAAATAACTGTTTACTGCATCTCTGCATTAATTACCACGCAGTTAAAAAGCCAGCGTTCCTCTCCCCGCACATATAGGAGGGGGGGGTGAAGCATGTGCAAGAGAAAGCAACGCCATTCTGTCCCTGTTTCACTGAACGTTAAGCTCGACGTGCGTATCCTTGACGTGAACAATCTTTACTTTCAAAGATCCCGCAAGGACACGTCACACAGATGAAAAACAATACGACCCCTCCTTTTTCTGCCCAGTCACGTCCCTGACTGAGAGAACTACACATCACGGCGTCACGTCACCTCAACAGAAATCTGAAAATAAACGTTCGCGGATAAATCGGAGGGGAAGCGTTCGAGCGCCGCCCCTTTATTTAACAGTAAGAAAAGGAGACATACAAATCTAGTCATACATAATAATCAAAGATGGAAATTAAACCGACACAATACAAAAAACAGGGGGCAAAAATAAAAAACAAAAAATAAAAAGATATGCTGGCTCCAAAGAGAGAGAGAGAGAGAGGGAGAGGGAGAGAGAGGGAGAGAGAGAGAGAGGCCGTTTCTCTGTGCTCCGCCAAAAGGTCAAGCGTGGCCTCAAACCGCCGGGCGGTGACGCTAACCTGGAAGTGGCGCCCGTGACCCCGGCAAACCAGAGGCCCCAATGAGTTGATCATCTAACATGCAGGCAGCCTGCAGCCATGGAAATCTGACATTTGTCCTTATTCAAATGAACACAAACAATATGCGTCTTGGCCCTGTCCCCACCCTCTTTGTGATACAAACACAAAGAGGCAGCCATTCCTTTTCAGTGCCCTCCCCAGTAAATCTGCAGCCCTCTCTCCGAGTAAAAATCCACCAGAAATCATATTCATAAGGACATAACGGCACTTCGGATACAATGCGCGAAGCTTGTCCGCTGTAAACATGTTAGTGGTGAGGAAAAGAGGGGCAGCAAATTATCCCCCTTTTTTTTCCCTTCTTCCCCATGAATATGAAATGAAATCCGCGGAACTGTGGATCAAATCGATGGTCTGCGGCTTCTTAACTGTCACACTTAAGATAAAGGATATGCCTGCACCGTCAGGGGCGGCATGCAAATTCATCTGGGCATGAAACTGACTGACGCATGGATGTCAACTCAAAAGCATTCAAGAGCATTCTGTACAGTTCTATCATTCACTCATGAGATATTTTGAAGAGACTATTTAGGACTGTTTTTCTTTTGTTGTTGTTGTTGTTGTTGTTATTGTTAATTTCATCAAAATAATTTAATCTTATTTATTGAAAAAAATTAAATTTGTGGCTAAAATGTGTGATTTAGTCAATGAAATAATATTATTATTCTTAATCAAATTTAAACAAATGAAAGCTTGTTTTCACAGTACTGCTTGCGATGCATTGTGCTGAAACTATCATGAAAGTATGTACATAATATAAATTATAATCGATTGTGTGTTGTGACCCAGTTGATTGGCGTAGGCCATATAAAAACGGACCAATGTGTTTTATTTGCATGTAGTATGGGGAGAAAGATAAAATAAATTTCACGTGGTTTTAAGGAATCTTAACATCGTGAAGTACTGCTATGTAAGAGTCCATTTTATGGGACAAAACCTGCAGAAGAGCATCAAGTGCATTTAGAAACATCTTGAATCTGAAGAGCAGCTACACTGCATTCAGAACCGTGCAATTAGGAATGACCTGCTTTTAAAAGCATCAGACAGCGCATATGCGATCATCCTCTCACACCGGCACGCTGAAGAGCACCTGCGGACTCCCGCTGGACGTGCCTAGCGTACGCACCGCGGCCGCAAGCCCGGCTTTTTTAAACGCGCCGTGACAACGCGCCGCGTGTTCGCGGGCTCTTCCTGTTTACGGTGAAAGGAACGCGAGAAGCCGTCGGAAAGGCCTGGCCTGTGAAGAGCGCCCGCGTGCGCGTCCGACCCGCAGCCCAGGATGCCCGTGCGGAAAGGGATGTTCTTTAAAAAAACGCACTCGCCTCGAGCGCCACCGCCCGCTCGAAATCCTCATCCGCGCGGACTTCCCATCTCTTGTTGTTTGGTCTCCCCGGTTCGGGTACAGGGGGGGGTCGCCGGTAACTGCGTGCCACAGAGTAAGGCCTCTCGTGTCTTCGGGGGATTTCAGAAAAGCAGGATCGTAAAACGCACGGGCATGAGGAAAATTTTTAAAAGGTTGAGCGCGGAAAGGCATCGCTTTTCCGAGAGCCCTTTTTTTTTTTTTTTTTTTTTTTCCGTCGTCGTCGACGTCGAGCGCGCGCCGCGTTTCCGATACGCCTCGGCCCGCGTCGAAAAAAAAACACGACACAAATCATTCCCTCCGCGCGAAATCCAATCATTTTGCCCTAAAAGAGAACATATTACCGGTGAAAGGTGTGGGGGAATTGTTATTTCATACATTCTAATTCACATCGGAAAGACCGGGGCAGAAACACACACAGATTGGTCGGGTGCTTTCTTCGCCCCCGGGCCGAGCTGCGCTCCGATATTAGTTTTAAATACAGATTGCTGGCGGTCGCAGGGCCGACAGGATCCGGGGCCTGCTGCCTGCCGCACAGACAAGGGGAGCAGAGACTCATATCTCTGTCCTCTTCCGAAAAACCTTTATTCAATCAAAAAGGAAGAAATAAACGCCGTTCTCCGGCTCTGTCGACTATAAACTGTTATTGATCCCGCAAATGAAATTTGTTCATGCTGATCGATCAAACACATTATCTTTTTTTTTTTCTCGTTTCCCCCTTTTTTTCCCCCCTTCTGGTCCCAGTCTATTACCGGCGAGTGGAGGCTCAACACGCGTCAATAAATGCGGCCGGGTCACAGTGGGCAGATTCCTTCCTTACTGCTGGAGGGGGGAAAGAAACGAGCGAACACAAGCACTTGTACTTAAAAGTAATGGACCTACACCATGACTAAAGACTCGGAGCCCGGGGTGAGCGGTGCGACCGTGTAGCGCACACAATGCAGCATGTCACCGGCTCCTTGTGTTATTTCACCTTCCCTGTGCCCCGTTAATAACACACACACACACACACACACACACACCCACACCCACCTCCACCCCACCCCACCCCCCTTCTACGTAAGCCTTCCAGCTGGCATGCCGGTACGCTTGGCAGGTTGGTGGAACATGAGAATTCAACCTACATTGCCCCCCTTTACCGGTATAAAAATATCAGCTGAGACCAGCATCACGCTGGAGACCGACGGGAGGGAACCATGTCAAAAATACAAATGGCTGCTTTCAGGTGATACACCGGATTTGCACATTGGTACAATATCCTGTGTACTGCTAAATTGAAACCCAAAGGGGGAAAGTTGATTTTTGTTTTTCCTTATAAATGCCTATAGTGAGCAGTCAGGGTGTAAACTGAGGAAGGGCAATGTAGCAGGAACACATAACTTATGAGGTTTGAACAGAGACTGCTTTTTCTTCCTTGGCTATAATTAATCTGAAGTGATGACCACTCAAATAACAGCAGATGAATGGCTATTAGAACTAGCATCATTGTGCTAGTTCGGACATCTTGGATGTAATTTTATTTATTTATTTATTTTTTCCGGTAACAAAAGCCTTATTATTGATTACAGGGCGACAATGTGGTGGCGTGCTGCTTACAGTAAGTTTGGTGGTGGCCAACCACACCACTAACTGTGATAGCTAACAGTTAAACAACTAGGTTTAACTGTCACACCAGTACAACACACCTTCAGCTACTACTGAGAAGGTGTATTGGTACTGCAAGATAAATCAGAAAGATGCTTCTCTGAAACTCTTTATTAATTGGTTTACAACCAGTTTGCTAACTGCTCAATGTCTTAAATGCTGAAAGCAGCTCACATTAACTGAGTGAATGAATGGTACTCTGTGCTTGGAACTCCCTCCAGTGAATAGTTTTAATGAAAGCTAACACGAGCTTTGCCACGATTCTCTGTCTCCATTTTGTGTCCCCACAATTTCATCAGAACAACAGGAAAAGAACCAAACTCACCCATGAACCAAAAAGAACTTCCAAGGAAGGAAGTCCAGTCAGTCCACAGTGATGACAGAACCCAAGTTCTTTATTATGGAAAATTATTTTAAACGGCGCAAAACGTTGAAAATGCATTTTTACCTTGTTTCCGCCACTATCACTCCGGCTATTGATAAGATGTCTAAATTTATTGCAGAATAATTCTGCAGGAGAAGAGATAAAAGGTTGCTGAATAAAATATGAGGCAGAGGCTGTAAATTGTAGCAATGCATATCATTTCATTCAAATGTAGGAGACAATTACCATCTGCTACAGTCATCAGTTCCCCCTTTATGACTTAATTATATGTTTAATGCTATCAGATCAAGGAAAGGGCAAAACAGATGAATGAGAGAGAAGCCGAAAAAGATTCCGCAACAAGACAAAAGCCAGACGAAAAGTAACATAAAGGAATGGGAATTGATTTCGTTTGCCGGCAAAATAGCGAAAGTTAATTTAAATACAATGTTCTTCCATTTCCTTTTGACATTGTGATATAATAAAAAAAAATGTGTTTTGTATATAGCTCATACAAATTTAACAAAAGGTGTCAAGTTTCTGAAAACCGGACGTCTCCCTGCCGTCATCGCTGAAGTACTGCGACTCAGGGAACGTATTTTCCCAGTGATGTTTGATCAGCAAGCGCGCGAGCCACAGCTTCCTTCCTTATTTATGATAAAGATGTGAACGCATGAAAGAGCGACGATAAAAAAAAACCCAGAGAACTTCACTTCCCAACTCACACGGCGCCTTCGAATCAATTACCTCTGTGTGTGCTGGCGGATTAACAAGAGCCCGCCGAATTGTAAATATACACCGTCAAAAGTGATATTTAACATACTTTGAAATGCATCTGCTGGTTATTGCCTGGCTTCCACCTGCGCTTGTCAAATTCAGAATCATCTAAAATTGATGGGCTGCCAGGGACACACCGGTATTGCACAAAAACACCCTCTGAACACCTTTGAGCTAAATTATTTATCATTACAAACAGAGACGCAAAGCCAGGGGCCCAAACTCACAAATGAACTGAATCTTGACAGAGTCGTTTCTTCCTTCTACCACACGGTATCGCTTCCAATCATATACTGGGAATAATTTGGACAACTCGCTTTATTATTAATGAGCTGAGCAAAATACCCCTATCTAGGGCAACTTACACAACTCACCTTATATATTACCCAGCTGTATATTTACCGAAGCGATTCATATTTAGTACCTTCGAATGGGCAGTTGTAGTGGACTGCCTGGATTATAAACCCGCAATGTTCTGGTTATAAACCAAGTTCCTTAACGAGTCCCACGACTGTCCCAGAGCCGAACGGGATCTGGGATTAATAGACGGAGCCTGGGCACATCAGTTTTTATGTTCGCTGAAGGAACGCAGATTTGCGGGCCTCCGAGTGGTTTAGTGTTATCCTCCTAATTGTCCTCAATTCACAGACACAGTAGTTCATCTGCGTTCAAGCTTTTATCATTTTTGGTTATTTCGCCTACTATTTACAGCTTAGGCTGAAATACACTACGCAGTTGTTACAGGCTGTCTGTTGCATTGCAGGCATTATCATTACAATGCAAATGATCTGTCTAATCGAGAGTCTAGAGTGCACTAGATTTCACCCCATTGTCCCCGCTCACCCAAATTTAGGCTGCTAACCTTCCAGATCGAGGCTGTTAGACTTGCTGAAGGACACTGCCGTGTAAGTTTGCACGGGTGAGACTCTAATAAAACTCATATCCATGACAATTTATAGAACTGACATTCTTCTTCCTGTCCTACAGTACACAAGGTCTTGAACCAGGTGATGCAGGTAGCTTTTCAATGGGGCTAGTTTTATTTATAGCAGTATTCCTTATGACAAACATATATCATCATATTTTGAAAAAACATTGTAATGAGTAATATTGTACTTTTAAATATATGGTGGCACTCCAAATGTATAATGTAATGCATGCCATAATGTATTATTATTTTTGTTTAATGTTTTTTTTGTTAGTTCTATTCAGATATATCCTATCTGAAACCAATGTGGCAATTTTTGACATGATTTGTAAGACATTTCAATATATTATTCAGAACATTTCTCAACACAAATGTCAAAATACTTAACATTTTAAGTAACATTTTCGTATTTCACAAATAATTTATTTATAAAGCACCACTAATACATGGAAATGCAGCTGAAAGTGTGGCAACCTAAAGCTAAATGTTTGCATCAAGTATTGATATCAATGGTATGTGCTCACAAAAAAACTGACAAAACAAAAATTCAAATGTATTGGATGACTACATATGGGAAATATATGTGTTGTCTAAGGGCAGTGGGGAGTCCTATTGTTCCAAATGGACTTGTTCATTGTTTCTAATTGTCTTCCTATTTTCAGCGGACATTGACATTTCAAGCGTAAATTACTTTACAGCAACAGCAACTTAACAGGCAGATGGCCATCAAAGCACACTGAAAGCCTGCTAATCTGTAAATCATCAATCTAGAGTGTCACCTGTATCTCACAAAGTGCTGAAATCATCAGGCAGAACCAGAACATGTTAATGTTCATATTTAAGATCATATGTACTGGTAGTTTTGCTATAAAAGGAGTGGCTCCGTTTTATATGTTTTTAATGTTGTGAATGGCTCCTCAAACCAGATCGCGAAAAGAAAATATTCCAGTCTTACTTTCATTATAATTTTTTTTTTTTTTTTTTTTAAATCTAGTCCACTACAGAAGTTAGTATACTAAAATCACAAAATCAGACACTGACATTATTGGACCTGCATACTCCATATTAAAGTGCATACAAATGAGTATTTTCATGGAGGCACTCAAAACCAGATATAGATACAAATGATACATTTTTTAAAAATATTATTAGAATAATTACACATTTTCACAGTAGCGATGCTATTTGGAAGTTTAAGGAAAAATATACTGTCTAACCGTAACTGGCAGTGTAACTGTGCTTTTTATGTGTAGATAAATGTTTTGTAGAGTGAATGCTTACGTAGTCTTACAGTACATTCCCCCATACATTCCCCCATACATTTCTGCAAAGCTTAATTTTAAGGACCATATTTCTTGAATGTCTCATAAAATCATATGTAATAAAAGGCTCGTTACATGATAACTATAAAATGAAATATGCACAAATATTTTTTGAAAATTGTACATTTAGACGAAAAGAACTAAAGCTCCATCTTGTGGCTTCTTAAAGTATGCAAATCAGATATGATGCAGATGCATTCTCAAGATTAACTGTAACAGTTTCTACGGCACTTCCCTTCCATATATCAACAGTTTAGCTGTATCAGTGTTACTTCTTGTTTACAATGAATGAAGAAATCAATTTAGATTTTCTCTGTGTTGGTCACTGCTTGCTGAAACAAGATTACTTTGCTGAAATCAAATTGCTCATTTGGAATGTATAATTGCCATGTACAGCCGATGCCAAATCTTCAGTCTTCCAGGATCAAGCTTGTAATTACAGAGAGAGCTGACCCCCAGCTGACCCATCTGCTTATATGGTCAAGAACATGCAGTACTTTCCGTATACTGTTGAAGGTTTCCAAGTTCATGGGGGCTCTGTCAGATACAGCCTCATTCTGTCATATCTTATGGAGTCCTGATGGACGAGAAATCTATGGACATCCAATGGTTTATTTGTTTGCTGTTTATCAGAACAACCAAAATGCAACAGCACTAATCAGACCTGCCCAGAACATTCTTGTGTCATAATGCCACTTTGAATCCCGGAAGATCATGATCTCTGACCAAACTATCTTAATTGTTGTGGGACAAAATTCCACCGCAATGGGAGCCAATCCTTCAATCTATAAACAGTCGGGAAATAAATGCAGAACCATTAATGCCACACCAGTGTTTGTGGTATGAATAGGTTCTCTTGCCCATTGAAAGGAGTCAGAAAAGGCTAAAAAGGGACCGTAAGTGATTTTCAAATTAATAGCGCAAAAGCTCTTCCTGATGGGTACCATCTGTCCAAACACAAGCTGAACAGTCAGTACCTTTAATAATAATCCTAATGGCAATTAATTAAACTGCTAACACGTTACATACATCATAGTTAACACAGCGCAAAAATTACCACAGGAAATGTTATGAAACAAATTATCTTTAACAATGAAAGAAAATTACTTCACATAACTAAATATTACACCCACTTCCTCTAGCCATATTTCTTAATGAATTCTCTAATTAATTTAATTCACACATTGTGCATAATATGAAGCTGGAAATGTCAGTGGGTCAGGCTTTACCATAGTCTTTTGCTGGCTGTCTGTTTCAACAAGAGACATATTAGCAAAACATGACCTCTATGCAAATGACACAGACCAACTGTTGTAATTTTAATTCCAAGACCTGATTAGCATGTTCTTTGGATATCTTTCAGACAATTTATAATGTAACATTTTACATGTGCCAATGTCAATTTAACCAGAGCTGCTATTGTCATCATTAAGCCATCCAAATCATTCAAAGAAAGGAGAAAAAAAAATAAACAGACCGTCGAAAAGGAATAGGACATTATAAATCAGGTAATTTAACCTTACATTTTAGTCAAGGGGACACAGAATTTTAAACGATTTATCTGAAAGAATAGTCACTCCCTTTCAGAAAAAAAGACACGTTTACGGTCTCCCTCTGCAGAAACATGGCCACTTAACCTCATCCTCAAAGCAAAAGGACTGCCACAGATGAGAAAACTCCGGAGTATTACCCCTCATTTTTTAATGAATTTTAAAAGGCTCCCTCGCCCAATAAGTGAAATACACAAAAAGCTGAAAAACACAGACCGCGGGTCCAGGGCTTCGGGGCTGTCCCGGGGCCGGTTATTTAGCAAACAGCCCAATCGAAGGCAGAGCGCCGACCGCTAAGGGCAGCCGCCGGGGGAGGGAGCGCTCGCTCTCTCTACGGCTGCTCTCCCCCCGTCCCGCTGACACTTGACGGACCGGACGGAGCCAACAGCCCTCTCGGGACGGAGCTGATTAGAGGCCGAGGGGCTGGAACAGCTCGCGCCGAGGCCCCCTGCTGTCCCTTTTCATCAGCCGCGAAAAGCCGCGTTGATATAGTTATTAATGACATAACGCCCCACTGCAAGCATGTGAATTATGCGGTGGTATAACCGCCCGGGTAATGGCAATTAAATAAATGCTGGCTGTCGGTGGGGGAAATTTATACTGCTTTCATCCCAAAAAAAAATATGAGCTGTGTATATTTCGTTGGAAGCCAAACTAGCAGGTGGATGTCGCAACAAGCCGACGACAATAAATAAAGTGCATTAATAGTGTGCAAGCTCCCAAGAAATGCGTGCAAACTTTCGTCCACAAGCTGTTAATGTTGCAAAGATGTCTGATGGATTCTTGCCGAGCTTTCCATGATTTTGTGTAGCATTCACCAGAGACCAAGAAGGATGTTTAAAAAAAATTTTCAAAGAAGTGTGTCGTTAAATTTTATTGATAGCTCCGCAAAAATGTGAAATGAGGGTAAAATGTGAAAATTTCCTGGATATGAAGTTTATTTCTTGTCTCAAAAGTATAGTCATAACTGAACAAGGAATGTGGAATTATTTCATAATATCGTCTGTACTGTCTATGTATCTTGGAAAGAGTAATTTTTAAAAAAAACTTTTAAAAAATGCACTCGTGCATTTTTCATCTCAAATAATATTTATTGTAATTTGACTGTACACCAGCAGTGCTCACGTCACTCTTGTCAGATTGTAATCAAAGATTGAATTGAGAAGACCGATGGTGCTTTGTGGTGTTTTTGAACAACTGGATTCTTCAGTGTCACCGTGCAAATTCAGATGAGCTGGTTTAAGGGAAGCTTTTCACACTCGCTGGGGTTTTTCACGGGGTTAATGGCCAACACGTTCACGTGTCAGATACGATCAAGTGTAACTGAGTAGCAAGTGACAAAGAGTGCGCTCCGGTTCACTGCCGCGTGGCGCAAGCCAAGAGGTACACTTTCGCTTTGTTTACTGCTTACATTAAACACAGTTAACAGCCAAGTTGCAGACTGTACACGGGGCAAGTAAGTAATGAGGCCTGCTCCGCCATTTTGTTTTATTATTAAAGTGTAGTTAAAATCACGAGAGGTGTCTGTATGTGATATGTATGTATATGAATATACTGCAGTGCGGATATGACACAGTGTGTGTGTGTGCGCGCGCGCGCGCAGTATTGACTGCGTTTTAATATTTTTAAGGCACTGTATAGGCTGCCTGTATATGTGCTGGAAAACTTTTGCTGGTCCTGCAACCATTACATTTCAAATGCAATGATTGATGTGTCACGGTTGAGGAGGGTGGGACGCAATTGCGGATCGAGGGGATCTAAAAGTTAACCCTGAGGGATAACCACCAAATCGCTGAGCGATAGAAAGGGAAGGGGAAAAACCAAATAATAAAGAGCGAAGTAATCGCTCTCTCCACTCACTGAAACTTCTGTCAGCGGGCTCAGAAAACTAAAAGAAATTAAACACCGCCGCAGCGTAGCTGCCCAAAAAGAAAACCCCCACTAGAAAAAACAGAGTGGGGTCACTTACAAAAGAAAAAGGATATTCGCAGCCCGGCGGGTAGAAAACAAAAAGAAAACTAAGAGACGAGGGCCAAATGTCCTCCACAGCGCAGAGAGATAACCAACTCGAGAAGAAACTAAACGGTGATCAAATCAGGCAGATAGGATCAACACGGTAACTTCTGCCGATTCTCACACCCCTACACACTAAGAGTCTGACAAACAATGAGTCTGCGCTGAACCCCAGAAATCAGGGGCTACATATAGGCCTCCTACACCTGACCCTCATCAGGGATAATTAGCTCAGACAAATACCTGTGAGGTGCTATCACCTCACCATAGAACTCATACACCTGCCCCTCGTCAGGGTCAATTAACCCACAGAAATCAGAGAGAGAGGTGCCACCACCTCACATGATGGGGTGGAGATGCTCACCTTATTTTTGTTCCAAAGAGCAGAAGGCACACTGCAGAAGTGATAAGTCATGGTAGACACAAATGTGACGGCACTGGAAACATGTAAACGGACTCCAAAACAGGAAGGTTTATCATGTATCGGTCTTTCATTCAGCATAAGTTGTTTTTCCTCCAAACTTTATTCAGCATCATCACTTAGTAGTGTGGTATACAAGCCACTGTTATTCCTGCATTTTACATTCTCTGAAGCAAGTTATAACAACTGTACAATAGAAAAGTTGGTCTGAAAGTGGGTAAAAACAACTTCTTTATGAAAAGCAGTTACAAACTCTTTGGGAAGCTGTGGAGTTTGCTTAGTGTTCCTCAAGTGCATGCTATTATTGTCACTTTGACTTTGAATACAAAAGAAAAGTAGGAAAGTCCATTCTCTTCTATGGTCACACTTCCTGGTAAGATTAATGTCCTTAAAGCTTGGTTATTTCAAACACTTCCTGTGAACAAAAGCCAACTGCCCTGAGATGAACGGCTGCTCCAGTGTATGCCTGTTATAAAGCAAAACTGCACACACACACACACACACACACACATACATTCATCCCTAAATGTCACTGGATATTATAAATGGTATTAGGTTTACTTGGGTCTTATTCTGCTGCTATTACAGTATCTCTGAATTCAAGGCAACCATTAATCACTAGAGGGCGCTGTTGATTGAAAAACAGACTTTTTTGAAAGAAATTTTCATTTTTATTTTCTTGTTAGATCTGTTCATATTCAGAACATTCTGATTTAATTTTCTTAACAATGATTATTCTTATTCTGTGTTTCTACTCTTGTTTATGCTATACTGTTGTGCTGTTGTATAATGCTATTACACAACATCATCGGAAAAAAGCTGTCTTAAGCATGAAATATTCAGGAGGTAAGTTCTACATTTTTTCATGTAATCCCTGCAAGCTTCTAGCATTGATAACTAAAGCTATGCTTTATGTGTATAATATAATCTCAGCCAAAAGTGCAAGAGGAATTGATCACTATTATTATTATTATTATTATTATTGTTACCTAAATAAAATGCATTGGGAAAGCACATGCCATTTTCTATATTGACTTCAATGTGTCCTCTCCTCACAATATGGTTTTGCCCATTATAATTTAAAATTGACTCGTCAGTGTATTGTCCAGGCTAAACAGCATTCTACAGGGAAAACATATTATATACAATATAATTTTAAACTAACCATAAGAACATTTTCCATGCTAAGGTCAACACACAGCCTTCAAAAGCTCAAGTGGTAGACCTATGAGACACAATGGAGTTTATAGCTGACAAAACAATGTTAATTTAATCATCATTCTCATTTCTAATTCTAATTGTACTTTCATTTGAAATCCTTGTGGTAAAATTGTGTTTACAATGTGTTGACACAGCCTCAAGCAAACTTTGAAAGACTGTATATTTATGTGGACATTTTCAAACAAGTACAGACGAGCATGGATTTCCTCTCAAACCCCTAGCTGACCCATAGATTTTTATAAAAGTACATCGCATCATTTGGCCAAAAAAACACAAGGAGCTCATTCTGAATAGAGAAAATTACACAATTTAAAGACGTACAACAGAGCATTTTCACAGAAAAACTTTACTATAAGAATGCACGTTAGTTCTTCACTGAATGATACACATAAATATATCAGATGTCACGGGATAACATGAAGGCCTTTAAGTTTATACCATCATCAGCAGTATTTCCAATGTTATTTTCTGGACTTCAATCTACCATTGAGCCCCTAGATTGATTCTGTCCCTTGGCTTTCAGGTGTGAATCATGGACTCAAACTCATCGATCCTCTGCCTGGTGTTTCCTTTGCGGATGGTGCGGTAGGAGACCGTGTTGTACTTGGAGAGGTTGGCGCGACTGACGGACTTCTTCCTCCTGCCTCGGCCAGTCGGCTGGGAGCTGCTTCCATGGGAACAGGTGGAATCTTGGGAGCTGTTCTCCTGCTGCTCTTCCTCCTCCTCTTCACCTTCCTTGCACTCCTCCTCAACCTCTTCCAGGCTGTCGCTCTGCGCCTCCTCACTGGGCTCTTCTCCAGTGGCGCCTCCTGCCCCGTTTAGCTGGGCCTCCTCCCCATCTGGCACGGGCGTGGCCTTTGCCTCTGACATCATCACCTCTTCCACCTGCTCCTCCTCTTCACCTCCCTTGCACTCCTCCTCACCCTCTTCTAGGTCGTCGCTGTGCGCCTCCTTGCTGGGCTCCTCTCCCGTGGCCCCTCCTGCCCCATTTAGCTGGGCCTCCACTGCATCTGGCATGGGCGTGGCCTTTGCCTCTGACATCATCACCTCTTCCACCTGCTCCTCCTCTTCACCTCCCTTACATTCCTCCTCAGCCACTTTTTGGCCATCACTCTGCATCTCCTCCCTGGGCTCCTCTCCTGTGGCACCTCCTGCCCCATTCAGCTGAGTCTCCTCTCCACCTGGCATGGGCATGGCCTTTGCCTCTGACATCATCACTTCTTCCACCTGCTCCTCCTCTTCACCTCCCTTACACTCCTCCTCAACCTCTTCTTGGCCATCATCCTGCACCTCCTCCCTGGGCTCCTCTCCTGTGGCACCTCCTGCCCCATTCAGCTGAGTCTCCTCTCCACCTGGCATGGGCATGGCCTTTGCCTCTGACATCGTCAGCTCTTCCACCTGCTCCTCTGATGTCACCAAGTCTCCACTGTTCCCAGAGGCTAAACAGACACAGCAAGCGATTTTAATAACTTTAATGCCTAATTCGCTTACAAATCTGTGTTTTTACTGGTGTTGGTTTTAGCTGTGGTTTTAATGCACTTTATAATCAAATCAGCTTGCTTTTCCACTGTTTTAAACTGTGTACTCCATTTATTATTATTATTATTATTATTATTATTATTATTATTATTATTATTATTTTGCTGTGCGGTTCATTTAATTCATCAATGGTGCTACGATTACACTGCAGTCCTGGAGAAAAAATGACAAACAAATGAATAACCATGTTGAGTTATGAATCATACCCATGTTCTTAACGCAAGTCATACTGTCATATATTGAAGAAGTAGTATATCAAAACAAGGACATATAGTAACATGCAGCAAATAAATAATTTGAAGTTGCTTACTTTAAATAATATTGAACAATTAGGTTTTGCCAGTTTGTGGAATTAATTCATAAAATAGGAACTGAATATTTTGTTCTGGGATTATTTCCTGAATTAAACTTCCTCCTTCACATATTTAATAGCCTGGGTAATGTAAGAGCATATGGTTATGATAGTTGATATGATATGAAATGATGGAAAATGATCATATTGATCATATGTGTAATGTTTCCACATGATCTCCCCAATTTGAGATTTTTGAGGTTTCCACATGATCTCCCCAATTTGAGATTTCAGTAATTTTAAGTATGTTATATAAAACAAACAAATCAATTACTAGTTAATTAAAATGTAATCAAAATGTAGAGGTAATGCTACAAAATAATAACCATATTGTGAGTTGATGAAATAAATTGATTATTATTATTAGTAGTAGTAGTAGTAGTAGTATTCAGTGGACCTATGATTTTATGAAGTGATTGTTGTTTAGATAAAGTTCAAATATCCTTTCTATAAATAAAATCCTATCATACTATTACAGCAAAGTGTGTGCTGAAGCTCAGTGAGCACGCTCCTTACCGTCCTGCGTGCAGAGCTCCAGGTCTGGCTGTGTCTGGGGTTCTGTCAGGCATTCAGTGGGAATGGCAGGGCTTTCAACAGCGGATCCTTGGGCTGAGGTTTTGTGGACCTCCGCCAGAGGGTCTGTTTCAGAGTTGGGGAGCCCCTCCTTTAGGGGCGCGCCGTTCTCATCTGGGGACGCCGCCTCGCTCTCGCCCGCCGACGAAGCGACCAGGGGGTCCCCCCGGGTTTCGTCGTTGTTCACTTCAGCGAGGTCCACAGCGTTGGTCTCCGTTTCCGGCGAGACCCCCTCGGACGTGCCTCTGTCCTCCACGAAGGCATCGAGGTCCCCCCACGGGCTGTCCAGTGCCCCGGCGGCAGCCTCCACTGCATCCTCCAGGGACTGAAGGAGCCCGAGCCCCCCGATGATCTCCATCACTCCTGGGGCTTGAGCACCCCGGTCCAGGTCCAGCAAGCTTCTGTCCATCATTTCAGCCATGTCTGAGACGTGCTGAAAAGCAAACGCTCTGCTCTCTCTCTCTCTTCAGTCACCTCTGCGCTCTGTCTCGCCCTCGCGTTTGTCCTGAACTACAAACAGGACTGCAGGTGTCCTTCGATGTCCTCGATCGTAACCTGGCCTTGTTCCGTGCTCCCGGTTCCGAGCCCCGGACTGATAGAACACAGTAGAATGTAGAACACAGAGCCAGTATTCCCTAGCCCGTCCTAGCTGGTCTGGCTGGCCAATCGAAAATAGAGACGTTTCATCGGTCATAGGGTTGGCCTTGTTAGTCGATGAGGGAAATGACCACCTTGCACGTTAATGATGAATAAAAAGCACTGGCTGGGAGGATTTTTTTTTTGCGTTCATGTGCGATGTAAGTCTTTAAGCAGGTTGGGCCGTCAAAAGACAGAGGTTTTGTGTGGAGGAAAATGAATGGCTCTTTGTCAACTAGTTTCAGAAAATGAAGTGATTGTCCTAATTCCTTAATCCCCCCCCCTGAGTGACCACCTTCTCCCATAGCCATTCTGCAACTGGATTAACATTCTCCCGAAGGTTTACTGGTCACGTTTGTATAAAGCAGCATAAGCTTGGACTGCAACCAAGCTGAGGTATTCCCATCAGAACCGTGTTACATACACAGATGAACCTGTGCCCCCTTAAAGAGGATTTCTAGTGCAAGTGACAAGTAGCATACGAGTAGCTGCATATACACATCACATAAGTAATCACTAATTCTACTCAAGCACAATGAGGGTTATTCCAACTGGCCAGTATGAATGTGTTGTAAGATTTATAATTTTGTATTTTTATTCATTAATGATTCATGTATAGCTCTCACTCAGGCTTGTGACCGAAGAAACAATCGAGTGGACTGGCAGCGTTTACCTTTAGATATTTTTTTGTTCTGCTTCCTGTAAATAGCACAGAATGCTTCAAGTGATTTAAAGCTCCAAGTACACCAAAAAAGCTACCCAGACGGAGCCAACATGCGCCTGTGATTTATTTCTTTTTTATCCCCCCATCTCTCGCGTGCGAGTTTTGCTGTCCTTGGATGAGGAATCTCAGGACATAATGTGAGACAGGAAAAATATCGTCGAATAGAAAAACAAGCAAGTATGTTGTGACAGAGCCTGAGGCAGAGCCAGGCTTGTCTGCGGGACTTGAATTTGAGTTTGCAGTTAGCGGTCGAAAAATAGGATGGCCTGCTTTTGTCTTACTGCATACTTGAAAATCTGTGACATCCCACACACCTCAACGTGTGACAAAGTCTGCAGCTACCAAATGGGAACTGCAGTCTTTTTCAGAACACATTCTGCAGGCCCAAAACGCAATTAGGTATCCAGCCCAGCAAACTGCCACCAACTTAAAAAATGCTTTTCTGAAAATCATTCACATTAGTTATAAAACTGACTGACATGTTGGTCACCAATCGGCACCCTGAGCCGACCAGAGGAGGATGGGTTTCCCCCTTGAGCCTGGTTCCTTCCAAAGTTTCTTCCCATCTGCCACAGGGAGTTTTTCCTTGCCACTGTTGCCTTAGGCTTGCTCCTGTGGGGGTTTAGGCCAGGGTTGTCTGTAAAGCGTATTGTGGCAACTGCTGTAAAATACGCTATACAAATAAAATTAGATTGATTGATTGATTACTCAAATTAGTAAATGAGCACAATAGCAAAAGCCAGTCCGGTCAACACTGGTATACTTTATAAGGTCTTTAACTTTAACTTTAACTGCCATTTAAAAAATCACTTTCCTGTGAAAAGCAAAAAAAAAGATATTCTCTGGTGATGAGACCAGCCCACCGGAAGCAGGGTGCGTGTCAGGCAATTTTTGGCTCGATGAAGTCCTGTGACGGGAGGTAGGTTGTGGTTTTACAGATTACAGCAGTGCACCGGTATTTGGGTGCTGCTGTGTCTTACACCATTTCCACAGAATGATATTTGCGAAGCCCCCTTCCCAGGTTAGTTGTAAAAACAAAAACAATCTCAGGGGACCTAAAATCAACCATTTTAATAGACACTGTATAATTGAGAACGTCAGAAAAGTAAAGAAAAAAAAAGACAAACATTTGCAATACGCAACAAACAGTCATATGAACAAATTTACATAAATAGCACTGCTATACTGAAAAGGTAGATATGCAAATGAAACATGACGTGAGTAGATAAGATTTCTCGTGTACTGTAGTCTGACAGAAGCACAGTGAAGAGGTACCTTCACTGAGAACATGAAACCAACTGAGAAAAAAAATTACTCGTGCAGTTTGCACCTTCTGTCAGCCACATCCTGTTTTGAACATCTCAGAAACTATCCTCTGATGCTTCTCATGAACGTACTACCAAATCATTTCTGTGTGTGTGTATATACATTTACAGTACATGAGTATGTATATGTGTATATATATACACATATATAATATATACATATATATATATACGCACACACACACACACACACGTATTCTCGTGCACACAGGCACGCACGCACGCACACACATACACACACACTAAAAGCTAAACTTCATAAAGAGGTCAGTAGTTCACTATAAAAGGAGTTACGGGAAAGGTTTTAGAGGAAAACGTTACAAGAAGGAAGGGCTCCGTGCTTTTGTCCAGGAAGTGTAGTATGCTGCATTAATTATGAAACAGATTATTTAAAAAATCGCTCAACCTTAACATAAATTGCACCCGTAATGCTTAATGCTTTAATGCTACAATCGGAACCTTTTTTGAACCAATCATGCTTTGCATGTTATCGATGCTGTAAGGACCAGCTATGAATGTTTTGCTACAAATGTTTTTAAAGGTGAATGATACTTGAACAAATGTTTTTTTTTTATGGTGAATGATACTTGATTATTGCTGTAAAGATAAGACGAGGACAGAGTACAGTTTGAATTCCTCTGCACTCTGAACATCTTTGTCATGTGAATGATAAATGTGTGCTGCTGGGAGGATGATGCTGTTGTGAATGAGCAGTACAGTGTGTCCAAAGTCACATGGTCCGCGTGAGGCTCAGACGTTCTCCTCCTCTTCCACCGAGTGGTTGAATCCGGGGATGAATTTCAGCAGGCGCTTCCTGACGCTACCCTTGCGGGACCTCCTGGGGAGCGTCCCGAACAGGGAGCAGGCCCCCACGGCGTCCCAGGACGGCGAGACGGAGCCGCTGCTGCCCGCCAGGCTGGTGGTGCGCTCCCGCGGGACGTCCCAGCGGAAGAAGCGGTCGCCGTCCATGCTGAGGGGGCTGAGGTCCTTGAACACGCCCTCCTCGCCCTCCTCCGCCTCCTCCACGCTCCTCCAGCTGCTGTCGCTGGAGAAACGGACGCCGCGCCGCCCCGCGGGGGAGGCCAGGGACATGGGAGAGTCCAGCGAGGGGGGAGCCGAACAGACGCTCATCGCCCCTGAAGGAAGGAAAAGTCAGTTCCCTTGTGAAACAAATGTATGGTTGGAATGCTCATTGAATATTGAACATAAAAATACACCATAATGAAAATAATATGTGTCACAGGTGTGTAACTTAATCAATGAAGCACCTTTTTTCACTAAAAACATTTTTCAATTTCAACCATTACATTTTATTTTTAAAACAAGAGTGTATATTAGTAGAGAAGAACCATCGCAATGCTGTATGAAACATATTAAACTGTAAAGCAATGCTACTCTTTTTTTTCTAACAGAAAGTATTCAGACAGTGAAAAAAATTATGCAGTGACGCTTTTCTGTATATGCTCAGCACATGCTAAACTATGCACATTTTTAATTGATGAGAAAAGCTTATAATGACAAAGGAAGCTGCGGTTTTTATAGAAGTCCCCGTACCAGAGGCAAGGCGCTGTTCCTGTAATGTCAGTCTCTGCAACTCCACCCATTTTGTCTTCAGTCTTTGCTATGTGGGGAAAAACAGAGGTTCTCGGGGTTAGAACTGACAGATTGTGCAGGGCAAGCAAGGTTTTCACCTACCAGAATTACCTAATTTCTCAAAAACAGACTGCTTCAGGTGAAATACATCAAGCTCATTCAATGTTCTGCTGCAGCCACAGGGGAATTTCTGATCAGGCCGAATTGCTGGTTTGAGTTCTACCCAGTAATTACATTACATTACATTACATTCATTTAGCAGACGCTTTTATCCAAAGCGACATACAAAAGTGCATTTTCATGATCGTAGACAACTGCTGAACACGGGTTCAGTAAGGTACAATTACTTATTTTGTAAAGCTATTTCTAGCCGAGAACAAAGAACACTATCCTGGTCTAACATCTGCAAAGCCGAACTAGGCAGAAGAATAAGCTAGAGTATTAGGACAAATACAATTTACCAAGAAGTGCAGGGATGGGGCAACATGTAACAAGTGACAGGAAAAAAGGGTTTTTTTTTTATTTATTTTTTTTTTTTATATATATATATATATATATACACAGCGTGGTGGTGGTTATTCTAGGTATAGTCTGAAGAGATGAGTCTTCAGGCCACGGCGGAAGATGGATAGTGAGGGGGAGGTTCGGAGAGGGACGGGGAGTTCGTTCCACCACTGGGGAGCTAGGGTGGAGAAGCTCTGTGATCCCTTTGGGCGGGTGGGAGGGGTTGCAAGACGCCCTGCTGCCGCAGAGCGGAGTGGTCGAGCAGTAATGGGCCTAACCCTAACCCTAACCCTAACCCTACCCAGTAATGGGCCTAACCCTAACCCTAACCCTACCCAGTAATGGGCCTAACCCTAACCCTAACCCTAACCCTACCCAGTAATGGGCCTGCTTTTAAATGATCATATTTTGTCGGGGGACGATTGCTTGATTTTGAATTTCGTCTAATGTGTTTTTCCCAGTGTTGTAGAACAAAATTATGCAATCTCTTCCACTATTCGACAAAATAAAATGAAAAACTGATTTAAGTTCAAAGTGGTTGTGTAGGTTTACCTTAATAATAACATGCTCACCTTCCCAATACGCACACTTGTTTTTATATCTTTATATATATCTTTTTATGGTCTTTATCCCTTTTATAGCGTGGGCTTTTTGGATTGCTTTTTCAAAATTTGAAGTTCAATTGCCAGTAGTGATTGTTAGACCAGCATTAGAATGTTCGGTTAAGAACATTCTAATCAGATACTTGTGATCTCGCATCTTAAAGGGTTAAGTTCGGTCTGTTTGTCTACCCTGTTTGCATTGCATTATGGAGGGCACATGGTTTGTCTGGCATTGTGTTTTTTTGCTCCCAGTGTGTCTTTTAGATTGCACGGTATTCAAAACTTCCAAAAATGTAATTGCTTTAAAAATCCAATGAAAAAAAGACTGCATCACTAATCACAAAATATTCTATGGTGGCCTTTGTGTCAGTAAAACTGTGCCCTTTGTGTCTTTAAAACTGTGGCCTTTGTTTGTCTCAGGCAGAATTTGTGGAGAGGAAACCAACGCCCAACCATGCTTTCGTTCCCTGCACTTCTGAAAGCATTTTAATCTAAGAGGAACATTGCCCTCAGTAAACAAGAAGAAGAAGAAGAGAAAGAGAGAGTTACCTTCAATAACCTCAGCTTCTTCTCTAGCTCGATCCTCTTGACCACCGCCCCACTCACTGTTTCCATCCTGTGGGTAAGAGGGGGAGGCAGAGGCCGTGAGCTGACACTGTGGTTAAGGCCCTCAACTCATTAATGAGAGGGTGTAGGCTTATATTCTGGGTGGAGCACTGTTTTTTTCCCCCAGCGATAACCTGAACCTTCTCCCAAAACATCTGTGTGGAAGTATGAATTGAGTCAACAGAAACAGTTATGGACACTAAAGTATACTGATGACACCACCTACACGTGCATAGAGAGTTGCTGACACTCTTGGAGAATGCATCTTTATTTTGCTTTTGGCTTTTTAGAACTGCAGAAATTTTGACTGCCATTTTAAGGGGATGCACCACCATGAAAAACTATGATTTTGATTCCATATGTCAATTTTGATATTTTTTTATATTTTGCTTCTATAGTTTCATAAAATGAGCAAACTACAGGTAAATAATCGTTATAAATAGTTAATTTAGATGATAATATAACACCATCGTCAAGAACACGATGCATAAAATAAGCTTATGATAGCATATTTTATGATGGTTGAATCATATATCGTTAAAAAGCTTGTTTCCTGGAGTGTATAGCCAGTATGACCATATGTGGCTATTTCCTTTGCTGTCACTGTGAGGATGGACGAAAGACAAGCAGAACTCCTCGATTTCATTTACGTTAGCAAATCTTTAACAGCCATTTCCTCAAAACTGTATATTGCCCCTAGGTTATTCAATTTATCTCAACTTTAACAATAGATACAGCTACATAATTTTACATACTGTTTCTTAAATGTTATAGCTAGGGCGTGTCAGAGGCTTTTTTTGATATGTTTTGTCATTTTCATTTTATGTGGCATTTTATCAGTAAAAATAGGTTAAAAAAAACAGCATGTACATATTGTTTTTGGAATAATTAATTTAAAAAACAATATTTTGACAAAAGCCTCTGACAAGCCCTAACTATTGAGTTATTTATCACATTAAAAAAAAAATCAGTTCAGATTTTAACTGTTGAGCTTAAATATTGAATACCTTATATGCAAATTAGCGCATATGTAATGAGCAAATCGCTCATTTGCATATTTTAAAAATTTAAAAAATGAAAAGTCATAATACAAAAAAACCTTGTATTTGTGTGTTTATTCAACTGGTAAAATTTCATTTTGATATGAGTAAAGGAATTTTTTTTTCCTATTAAGGGGTGGTGCCTCCCCTTAAGTGAAGGCCTACTGCCCCCTCCCTCTCAGTTCAGACCGCACCTCTTCCAGTTAACCCCTTCCTGCCCAGGGACAGGTGACACGACCCACTCACGTCAAAATGTTGGCGGAGCCTCGAATCAGGTTGACGATGTGCTGGTGAGCAGAGCCCTCTGTGCAGGCGCCATTGATGGAGACGATGACATCGCCTGGCACGCAAGCAGACAGAAATAAGTTAGCCGGGGCCACAGCTTCCTGTGAGAACCTGCTCTAAAAGGGGCCTGGCATGGGAACCGATGGGCGGGCCCCCCTGGGGGACAGGAAGTGAGGCGCGCTGTGCTCACCGTCGGTTAGCCCTGCGGCCTCGGCGGCGCTGTGCTCCTGCACCTTGCTCACGAATGTGCACATCTCCACCGTGCTGCTGTCCTTCAGCTGGAGGCCGTACGTCTGCAAACAGAAAGAGGCGCACCGTGAGACCTCTGTTAGCGAGCGCTCTTAAAGCGGTACACAAGAACTCAGTTCATTCCCCCTCAACCCTGCCGTCCTCAACCGCAGCAAATACTAAAAATGCAAATGCAGCCTGCTGCGCCTTCAAATGCCTCAAAATGCAAACGGCGAAAATGCGAGGTGAAGGCCACGCGAATGGCTTACCTGCACTTCAAATCCGAACGTTTCGTTGTCTTGCTTTTCCAGCACAACGGTCGTCCTGGGTTTGGTGCAAGGAAATAAGTGACCATGAGTCAGTCTGGTTTGTTTACAGGAGAGCAGAGAGAACTTTTGCCCTCTCACACTCTAACCACAAGTGCTCCAGCCTCTGTACTATTCAAACATTTAGGCACACTTGATTACCGTAAGATATCAGAATGAATAAAGCTGTTCTTATTTACCTTTGAGGGTCTGTGTAATCGACCAGGGAATTTGACCGAGTACGAGTAACCTGGAATGAAAGAAGTATGCTTTCTCTAAGTATATATAATCACGGTCTTTGTGCTAGACAAATTAATCACCAGCCAGTTCATGTTCAGTGCATACAAATGTTGATTGTGATGTAAATAAAACTTGCCCACACCTATTACTTCTGTAGTTTTAAATATAAGTTTAGATTATGGTTGTAAACTTAATTAAGACCTAATATATCTGTAGTACAACGTAATATCACACATGCATTACGTTTGAATATGCAAATTATGCAACACGTCTCTTTTCTTTCTTAAAAAGTTCTTAATTAAGACGTTAAAACAAAAACAATTGCCGCTTCTTGCCTCTTCGGCAACTGACTTCCTGGTTGCGGTTTACTCATACTTGCACGGAATTAACACAACAAGCCCATAAAGCCCTTTAGTTACACAATGCACATGCAATTATAAATTCAAATCCTGCAAAAACGAATGTTTTCAAACACCTTCAGAGAATTCATTTAACTAATTTCAATCTTTTTCTCTCTCTGGTGAAAGCGTAAAGTTGGTCTCTCTCTCTCTCTCTCTCTCTCTCTCTCTCACCTGTTTCTGTCCTCTGGGCAGATCAAGGCTCTTTGTCTTGTTCTGCCTGTGCTTGCGGTCATTCTCCCCATTAAGAGAACACCTGTGCCACAGGCTCCTCTTGCTCCTCAAAGAACTGTCCAGAATGCAATTGTCATGGGCGCTCTGTTTGAGGAGCCCCTTGACACTCATGGTGGAGATCACAGCCGTCATACCTCTTCAGAACATGACGGAGGGGCGCGAGCGGCTGCACAGCTAAATGATCAGCAAAGCGGAAACCCCAGACCATGTGATTGCGCCGAAGCGCACTTTGCAGATCAGACAGCCCTTGCGCTTTGGTTTCTTTTGTATCCTTTGTTCTTTTTTTTTTTTTTCCCAGAACGTTTCATCTGCTCGGGGGGAAAAAAAAAAAAAAATCTGCTCTTCTTTTTCTTTTTTAATACCCTAGTCTTTGTGAGCCCCCTGTGCAATTCGGTTTCTGGTCCGTCAGCCAGCAGAAATGCACGCAGACCGCACTTCTGTGAGCGACCTTCACCTGTTTCCTTCCCCTCTCCTTCGGCAGAAGGACTCCCCGATCTGCCCGGGGAGGAGACTTTTATTTTGAAAAACAACAAAGGCCACCTTTAGCCCGGGGCCACAGCCGGGCCTGCAAAAACAACCCGCACGGGTCAGCGCGTGGATGGAATCAGAACCCAGCTGAAATGGTACATCATCCACAGGTCAGCAGTCAAGTTTGAAACAAGCTGACGTAGAGAATGTATGCTTGCATTACAACATTGAAATTCAGGACACGCAATATATTTATATATTTTTTTAAAGCCAGTGAGGACAATGCATGTTCACATTAAATGCATTGAAAATCTGGATATATTATATTTTTTTATTTCTTTAAGCCAATGTGGAAAATATACGCATGTATTAAATACATAGAAAAATCAGGATACATGATATATTTTTATTTTTAAAAAAGCAAACGAGGACAATGCACATTTGCATTAAATACATTTTAAAATCAGGGTATATGAACCCCAATATATATGCAATAAATATTAATACTGCCATCACTGAACACTACATTGTTCAGTTTCCTCAGGCAAAAGAAAACAAAACAAAAAAAACTTTTTAATTGACAGCCTAAAGTCTAAAAGGAAATCAAACACAATATATTTTCTCAGAATGCAGCTCTTCCCAACTGCATACAGTAGTACTCAAAGTTAAGTTTGAAGGCATCCCCTTTTTCTTAACACTTCAGGGCCTCTGACATTTCCTGAATTGCATGTGCATTCAGCAAAAAAAGAAGAAGAAGCTGTTTTCTTCCACTCACCCTGTAATTCACACAGAAATGCAGTCATTTAAGGAGCTGAGTCATTCACAAAGTGTGATTAGGAGCGCGGTGGGCAGAACTTCCTTCATCTAACGGACATCCTTCGCGTGGTTCTCGCTTGCTCGAGCGGTTACCAGAACACAGCTGTAAAACCGTAGAGAGGGCAGATTTCTGACTAGGACACTAGGTCGTCACATTTTTAAAGAAGGATGCACCCTTGTATTAATTACTCATTAAAAAAATAACAAAGGTAACGTAATACGCACAAAATAACAATGGCAATATTTTCAAATATGTTAATATGTTTAAAGTTTGTCACCATGGCACTGGAGTAAAAATAAAAATGAGCTTCAAAGGGAATAAGACACTGAAATTCTTTGGATTAATCAACACAACAATATATGTCAATAAAAAATAGTTTATTTCGTACACTGTGCACATACATTTTTTACAATTAATTTTACATGACATATAGCGAGACGGGTAATACATTGCTATATGGACATGAAGCTAGCCCCATAAGTGTTTAACAAAATGAGCATTCACTGCCATCAGTACAATTTTAGAAAGAATTTAAGAGCGTGGAATAACAATTCCGGAGTAGCAGGTGCTCGTCTCCTCTAATTTCAGATTCTGAAATCTGAAATGAGGGGTAACAACTTAAGCACATCAGTTAAGATCGTGGATAGTTAGAAAAAGATTGGGTGGTCTGGGCAGAACAGCACACCTGCTGGCAAGAGCCACAGTCATTTGGTAGTACGCTGAATAACAAGAGGTGGAATTTTAATATTTAAAACTGAGCTGAGTGGAGGACTGGCGGCCTCGGGTGCACTTCAGCCAGGCAAAGGAGGCAAAAATCAGAAACTTCAACCTGTCCAAAGTTCTGAAAGTCACAAGATAAGCACATGGTGACAATCATTGATTTTTATCTTTTGAAGCCCCCGTTCTCTCTCCCAGGGCATCTTTTCCCTCAAATCCACGTTTTTTGGAGCTCCAGAACATTCTTTCAAATATCACAATAAAGTGCAAGTTAAAGGCTATTCTCAAGCTAGGAGCGACAGCTTTTAAAAGGAACAGCGGCTCCACACTGCTCCCACAGTGCAGTGGTTCCACAATATTTTCCCTCTCACATAAACTCAGGGCACTTGTATTCATTAGGGGCGAATCAAAAAGTTCTGTGGAAAAGTCATAAGGAAGTCATAAAATTTAACAGTATTGCCAAAATGTTAAATCCTGCCTTACACAACGTTGGCAGATTTACGATCTCCATCAAACGTTTCACAACGTCTCTTCTCTTTGGAATGAGTGACTTTCAAAACGAGAAAAATAAGTGCTATGTCAACAGCAACAACGTTTAGTTACTGTATCCCTGTATCCCAAGCATGTGGAGCTGGCTGCATTGGACACATACTATGAGGCAACCAGAGAAGGTCACAGCACAGGGATGGAGTTCGCTTGAAGTCTTGACAGAGGTAATGAGGACAACAAAAATTTGGAAATACCGTGAAGTCTGTGCAAATTTTCACGTTACTCAACCACAGTAACCCTAGTCCGCAGTTTCACTGATCATACAGAGTTCTATATCAGAAGGGGCCTCCCCTAGTCCTGGAGAACCACAGGGTCTGTTGGTTTATATTGTTACTCAGCACATAATTAATTCATTAAAACCGCTGAGCATAACATTTATTCAAATCTTCCAGTTTCTCAGGTCTAAAACAAAAAAATGTAAGTCTGGCCACCCCTGCTATACGTAATCATCTTATTTTGTTGCCATTTTCCCAGTAGGCAACAATATGAATACATAAAAGTTAAAGTTCGCACATTCACAGAAAATGTTCCACAAATAAGCCAGTACTACAGATTAAACAAGAACAGTTCTGCAAAGCCGTACAATATGCAAGCAGAACTTACAAAACATTGTGTCATTTACACTCAGAAACAGTTCTCTTCATATATCATATAACAAATACTGAGACACTGTATCCAGTATTGTACATTCCAATAATCTCAAAACATTTAACATGACCAACACTCAGACAGCAGAATACTTAAGCATTGTTTCCCTTTGGATCAGCTATAATCAGCAGCTGGCACATATTATTCTACGTACTGAAAAACACCATGACACAGTGATAAGAGTTCAGTTTAGACACTACAGAACATTAGTTTGGGATATAGTGACATTATGCCCAGCAATATACCAATTTAAATGCACAGGCATAGCAATCAAACTCGAGCAGCGACAGTAATATCAGAATTGCAAAACTTGTGTGTAAAATACTTTGCTTTGCAGGTGGCACAAATCCAAATACACATTGCAAATACATATATTTGAAATACTGCCCTTTGCTATGTATACGGGGCAGCAAACCACAAGTTGTTTTGCTGCTAACCGCCTTTTTTTTTTGGATACAATTTATTCAATATCCCACAAGGAATCTGCAATAGCTGTTAAAGCTCAGTGTACAGATAAGCAGAGCTCTAGGTCACAAGCAAAATGACTCCACAGAGTCACTACAGAAACGCACTGAAACATCTGCTTCCTTGACAAGAGGCCACACCTAGTTACATTAAAAGTTATTGATTATGAACATCCTAAACTATGTGATCCAAGATGCCTCAAAGGACTATAGCAGCACTTGAGAAGGAGTAAAGCACATACCCAGGACTCCTTGTTGCTACAGGTTCTTAAGCAGCTACAGTTTAAATATAACAGAAAACAAAGAGCTTTATGTCTGATTTCACATCGGCCAGACAATTCATGTGAAGATGAGTATTGAGTATTTTACTCATAATCCAATAGGTCCACTGAGTCATGTGATCTGTCTCTACACCAGAACATGCTGGTAAGAGGAGAAAGGCGAAAATAGGTTTCAAAGACATAGTGTATATGCCTAAGGAACAGACATTATTTGTAGTCGATAATGGTGAACTTACATATTGCCAAAACTGTTGCTATGAGAACACATTGTATTGCCTACAACATATTTGCTTTTGGAACTATTGCATGAGTTATTTTGATACTCCATCTTCTTCTTTTTCATTTTTAAAGTGTCAGCACAAACTAAACATTTATTATTTTCTAGTCGCCATGTTGTTTGGTTTTAGTTTTAGTTTGCATTTCGATGGATGGCTATTTAAAGATCATCCAATTTTAGGAATGGTACCTTCAATAGATACGATATACTAGACAGTATATAGCGCAAATGTGAAAATTGTGAAATTGTGCAATTTCATTGGCTTGTAATCAAGTCATGTAGCATAAAATACACATTCTATTTAGTGTAAGAAGAACCTTGGGCAAAGATAATGTATTTAAAATGTAGCACAAATGAGGTGAAGCTACACAGTGGGTACAATGTGTGTGGGCATGTGGGTCTGTGGGATGAGAATTGACCATGCTCTAAATCAGAAGTGGAAACTACCAAAATTCATGACTCCGTTTCAAGCATTTTCATTCCTGTAAAAAACTAACAGTTTAAACCAATATGTCTATCATACCATGTGACTTTGCATGTTAGTTCTAACTCCCTTTCATGAAGGCCACTTAGTTTAATAATCAGCGCATTCCAATGGTGCAGGTGCTTTAAGGAACAGGCTATTCTAATTCTAACTGGGGAAAATCGTATTCAAAGTACACAATAAGACCGCAACTCATGAACTACTAAAGCAGATCTGGAAAATCACCCAAGAGTAAGATATCAAAGATTCACATCAGGCAGTTCTTTTCTACGGAAAGACAGCAGCAATAACATGGCATTTTTAAACCAATCAAATCATTTGATGGGAAATACAATCCGTTTACATATATACTTCACATTCAATGGAGCAAATGTATTTTACAAAAATAAATGATCACATTATTTCAAATTGCTTTCAATAAAATGTACAGAAAAATGCAGTTAAATAAAATAATATGTGTACGTATAATATTTCAAGTAGCTTAAAGCTACAGAGTAGTGCAACAAAAAGCAACAAAAACAAAAAAAAAAACTATGTTTGTACAAAATATAAAATAGATACACATTTGTGCTATTGACACATCGGACATTACATTGGCATTGTGTAGGTTCTACTGCAGCATTTGATTTAAAGGCCAGGTTTGGACTTAACATTTCTCTCTTGCAACCACAACCAGAAGGTTTACATAGTCACAGTCTCAGAATAACACAAAAAATAAACTTTTTTAAAGTCTTTTTGTTCTACTTAATTTGGAGTGTACAAGCAGGTCAATCTAGAATGTTAGCAAACCCTATCCTCTAAAACATGAGGGCATATTGATGCACAAATGAAACTGAAAGTGGAAGGAAACATTAATCAGAACATGTCTAATAATATCCCATCCGACTGTTACATACATATCTGTAACAGTCGCTTTGCAGCTGAGAAAAAAAGCATGAACATAAACTGAAGGCTAAATGAATATTGCTACTGGTGGTGCTTGAAGCGGGTTGGAATCTACAGAATACTTTCTCCAGATTGGTATAATACAGCAGACTACCGCATGCACGGGAAAAAATGGCTAAATGTCTCATTAACCAGGAGAAAATGTGCAGCTCCTCCATGGTACCAATAGGGAACGCTGTCCCACCAGAGGCCGTCCTGGTGGTCAATGGGCGATGAGTCTGATCCACACTCTGGCAGAAGCTGCACTCATGTAGACGGGCAGAGGGCTTTGTCCTTCACACTCAGCAACATCCTATACACTCAGGCAGAGCTGTGGGAATGCTACTCAGTAACATTATCCATTACAATCAATACGCGCATGGGCCTGCATCGCACCTGCAGCAGAGAAGCAGCTTCAATGTCCACACGACGTCAAGCTTTGGCCACTTAAATACGTTTGAGGTAGCTTGGAATCTGTACACGTGAATAGTTTTTCTCGATCTAACAGGTCTCCCAGCCCACTGTGGAGATCTCGACACCCCCCTCACCGAAGAGCAAGTAAGATGGTTCGAAACCTCAGGCAGAAACCGGGCGTAGAGTCTGTACAGCGGAGCGTCTGACCTCGGGCCGGGAACGGGTGACCCGGCAGGGCTGGACCGGACCCGCTACGTGCGCTCGCGTCCGCGGAGGCGGCGGCTAGTCCTTGACGTCCTTGATGACGATCACCTGAGAGATGGTCTTCTTGACGCGCAGCGCGGTGAGTCTGGCGGCGGCGGTGGCGTACCAGCACTCTCGCATGATTTTACCCATCACCCTCAGCGCCTGCCGGACGCACAACACGCTCAGTATGCACGCGCAAAGCTGCCTGTGTACAAGTCAACGCATGAAGTGCAATGGAATGGAATATGGTACAATACACTGTATGCATATTTGGACTAGAAAATACACTTAACAGATTTTCACAGCAATGAATTCATTAAAAAAACATATATTGAAATATTTATGAAAGCGACACTAATTAGCATATCTGCAAATGTACTGTGACGTGTGATAATATCATTATCATTTATTTAATTTCAATATATTTTCAGTAAATTCCATTCAGTAAATCAGAACTCTTATGTTGCCTACATTCCCTGTTGTATCTCCGTATAGCCACAATTTCATAAGTAAGAAATCTATCTTAAGTAATTTGGTGAAGGCAAAACGGAAGCAAAGCAAAACTGTAAGCAACTCACAAAACAGTCGTAAGTTTAGACGTAACACAAGGCTCCCTTACCTCGCAACTTTGCCACTGATTGGGGATGTTGGGTCTCAGTTTCTGGTCACAGACGACCTTTCTCATGTCATCCACCGATGGATCTGAAGGCACCATGTCATAGTAAGGCAGCTGATAATCTTCACAGGTCCCTACAGATAAAGACACACACTTCCTTACTGTTGCTGACTTAGCACAGCCTTTGTAAAGAATCACATACAGGACCAGAAACAACGCTAACTTGTAATTTCATAGAGCACACAGATACATTTTGCTGACCTAAGATAAACCTGCTTGTGCATATGACAGGTGGTGTTTACCTATGCTCCTCAGAGAAATTTGAGAAAAAAAATAGAATTTCTTTTTGCCAATTTGGCTTTAGCAGCACACTGAAGACTGGAAGGAGCCCGACAGGTGCGGTGAGATGCACACTGGGGGCTCAAAAGAAGCAGACGGAGGCATTTGGCGATCTGCCTACCTGGGTAATGAAATTAACCAAATACTGTTGTGCATTTTACATGATAATCAGCGTGCGTTGTGAAATAATCTAGAGGAGGCAAGCCTTCTTTGGTTTATCAGCCAATGATAATCGGCGAAAACAAGCATGTGCAGCCGTCAACATTATCTGCTAGGTTTGTCATATTTCTTGTCACGCAGACTAAGATTCCTGCTAGCGACACTGTGAAATTTTTGACCGCGGCTCTCTAGCTAGCTGGCAAACAGCAACAATGAAGATACTCTCACAAATCTAAAAACCAAAACCAATTTTAGAAAGCTTCAATTACATTAAAACAAGGACAGACTTACTCCAAAACTGGACATTATCCAGGGTGTTAAAGGTGTTCCAAGTCGTAGCTCAACAAGGACACAGTAAACCAATTCTTGAGACAATCATTCACAATTTATTTGGCACCTTGCTAGAAGTAGTCAAACTCCTGAAGCTAATGTTAACCTGTAACAAGCATGTTGGCTGAAAGGCCCTTCTCTTTCCTGAAGAGAGTGAAGTCCTATCTCTGTAACACCTGTGGACAACAAAGACTGTCTACCCTGATGAAAATCTGTGCAGTCAAGCTTACTTCAGGATGTGAAGATAAAGTGAATACTGTATGACAGGGCCATCATCCGGGAAAACCCCATATCTCAGTGAACGATTTATTATGAGAGTTAAAAATGCAGCTATCAAGTCCACACCATCTCTCTGAAACTATGTTGCATAAATCTGTTGTCTTAGCAATGTTGACCTGTTTTAGCAAGATGGAAAGTTTGTTAACTGAAACTGAAGAGTAGTGAATTGAATTTTGTTGTATGCACCAGTACAATGACAATAAAGAAATTCTATTCTATGAAGCGCTTCCCCAGCAACCCTAGGGCGGAGTAATATCTTATACGGTGATCACCCCCATATTCCTGTGAGCTTGGGGGCAGTTTCAATACAAGGTCACTAGCCACTGGAGTATAAAAAGAACTGAAGTAATTTGAGACTTTTGCTTTCTCTCCTTCAAGTTTACCATCTGTCCTTATATCAGGGCTAGATGCAGTACACTGTTGCCAGAGCAATCATGTTGCTTAACCCTTTAAGGCAGGGATCATCAACTCTGGCCCTCGAATCCAAATCCAGCCCTGGTTTTCTTTTCTCCCGGGTAATTAGTGCTACTGATTGGGCAGACTGTCTTCACCCCTGACTCCCAGGCAAAGGGAGGGTGGAAAACCAGCAGTTCTCGGCCCTTGAGGGACCGTGAGTTGCTGATCTCTGCTTTAAGGTGTAAGATCAAAAATATATGATTAGAAATGTTCTTTACTAAATAATTTAATTGGAATCCCAGTAAAATCAATAAACAACACAAAACAAATTGACAAATCCACACACATACCAGAACAGATACACGTGGAACGCAGGAAATGCTTCAGCTTGGCTTTCTCAGAATGGTCATCCGGTTCAGTCGGGTTTTTTAAAAATAAGAAAAAGATGGACAATCTGCTTGCCCACTAAGCAGTTCGGCCTACATCTTCTTCATCAGGCAATATAACGTTAACTAAATCCCTTCCAGTGCCACATTTTGCTAACACTTCTTTACCATGAATTTCAATACGCCTACAAGGAGCTGATGTTCGTTAGCCTTCAGATAAACCACATCCTTCAGGTTGTCAGAGCAGAGGTCACACACATGCAGTAAATGTAAAACCTATTGCTGGACCAGCATCCTTTTAGTTTCATAAGATTCTAGATTTAGTTTCAATACTGGAATTTATTTGTCACCTTATATCCTTAAAGTTACCCAATGTCAGGAAAACGACAAACAACCCACACCAATGAATACCAATAACATGAAAATAGATGAAAAGGTTAGCATCATAATCTTGTGACAAACTACAAAGTAAAAAAACTATTTTACTGTACATGAGTACACAATTATTTCACGCTGTACATGTACAGTACAATTCTGTAAATTTACTAGTGTTAATTCACTACTGATAGAGAACACACATGCGACACCCTACGGAGACTTATCCACAAACTGTCTTTTATGGCTGTTACTGTTGCTAAATAAATTCTTCTGTTCAACTGTTATCACTCAGAATTTAAAAATGGCATATATCATTTTTTCCCCCCCAAAATGATGATTAAATTCCAGCAGTTCTACTGTGACTTGTAATTTTTACACAAATTGCAGTAAAGAATTTACCCGTGCTTCTCCTGAATTCTTAAGGATGGCAAAGGACGGTTTACAGCATCCAAAATGATAATTCAATTGGTTTATCGTGCATTATGTATTACATATCTTGTGTCGCTTCCCTTGTTTACCACGCCAAAATGAGCTGCGTTGTTCCAGAAGAGGGCGGACTGCAGCAATTTGGCGAAACAAACACTGCCGTTTAGCTTGGTTCGCCCTGCTTTAAAGGTTATTTTAACTCCCGTACCTCTCACAGAGCATCTTCGTGCGAGTTCCCAGAACACCAGGCCCAAGGAGTAGATGTCCGCTCGCTTGAATGACTCAAAGCTGCTCATATTGATTGTGTCATCCAGAATTTCTGGGGCCATGTACCTGGAGTCAATAAACTCATTAGCTCCTAATTACATGTGCTTTCAGTGAGATGGTAAACAATGACGCATCTATCCTTTCAAATGGACACAATGTTTTGAGCCCTGCAAGCACATTCTGAGTCATTTCACTAATACCTTTCCGCACGCTTTAGTTATTAGCAATAACTTAGAAATACAGCAGGGTACACTTGAATTCTGGCATTTCTGAACTGCATGTGGTGAGAGGAGGACACAGATATTAGCTAAAGTATCATCGCTTTAGCAAACTTAACTTGGTTCATTTGAAGACTCAGAAATGACAAAAAAACTAATTCAACAATAGTATGCACATAGAGAAGAATTAAATGAGCACTAGCATTATGGATATGCACAAGCATATCAGGGTCTGCTAGTAACCCCTGATTGGCTATGCTCTCACCTCTTCGTTCCCACTCTGTGATTGGCCGGTATGTCGATGGTGTTGGTGATGGACTCGTGTTTCACAGCCAGACCCAGATCAGCGATGACAGCTGTGCCGTTTTTCTTCACAAGGATGTTCTTGGACTTCAAATCTCTGTGAGCGATCGCTGGCTTTCCTGTCAGACAGAACAACAAACATTTTCCTAAATTTTTTTAATCACTTTTTGCCCTTACTGTAAATATGAGAAAATCTATAGTATGGCTTTGGTGAGTTTGTGAGTTGTGCAAAGGAAAATTAGAGGGGTAAAATTCATTTTTTCTCTTTTTTATTTCTCCTTCCACAGATGTCTTGTACTGAACCTAGTCATCCAGTCATAAAACCTGATCAGGATGTATCTGTATGTTAACTGAACGGGCCACGAGGAGCAGAGGGGCTGAGCAGATTCCCATCCAGTTATTTTAAAGATCAGGGAATATTTGCAGCTTTTACTGTTGAATGTATATAGAGTTTCAGTACTGATGTGACACAAGTTACAAAAGTGCATGGAAACGACTGTATTATAAATAGAAAATATCTATCATTTTTTTAGTCCCCCTTAAATTGGCACCCACTTTATCTGAATCTGTGGCAAAGTGCAGTAACCAAGCCAACCCAGGGAAGTCATTACAGCTAGACACACCAAACAAATACGCTGTAATGAATATCTGTCTGAAGAACATCATAACTAAAACAAGGGATGTGTACGACAGATGCCAATAATTTGTCTGTGCAAAGTCCTGGTGTCTATGCCTGAAATTTAATCAAAATCAGAACATCGATTAATCATAAGCATGGTACAATAATAGGCTGTTTTGCCTTATTCTGTTATTTACAATGAGATTATACTTTTTATTACTTTAAGTACAAATCCTTAAGGGTTTTCTTGGGAAATTGTGTTTATTTGAGAATATATTAAAATAAACATATACGCAACATATTGCTACACTTCACAATATATTGCCAAATAATTTACAAATCATTGTCACTTTAATATGTTGAAATATATTGCTCTAAAATATACTATCATTATTATTCTCCAAAGGCTCCACATATTTACATCATATATATTACATTATACATATTACATTATAGTCAGTATATTACATTTCATAGGGCTCACCCTGAGTACCAATGATCTCCATGTGGAGGTGGGCCAACCCGCTGGCAATAGAGAGAGCCATGACGATCATGCCGTCCACAGAGACAGAGTACCTGTTCAGGTAGTCGAACAGGGAACCGTGCTCGTGGTATTCCGACACCAACCACAGCTGAGTCCAGGAACCATTATCTGTGAGGAGAAAGATCATTTCATACTCCATTTCTCCATTGAGATTAACTGTGGAAAGACTCTGACATAAACCCATCATGTTATTTTGCCATAAATAATTTCCCATTGCCATTAGTGGAAGCAGAAACAGTACATATAATAACACTGAATGAATTATGAATGTGTATTAATATGAAAAAACCATGTCTTGAAATCTCCACAGAAAAATTCCACTTACCTTAAAATTGTCCCTTACCTTACAGTAGGTATTTCTATGTAATAAATAATATGTTTTAATTTTGAAGTAGTACCCCTTTTAAGCTAGAATCATTTTGCCATGTGATGTTCGGCTGTAAACCCAAAAATGGATTACCCAGGTGAAATTATAGGCACACAATAAAACATCCAGTGTTAATTCAGCTCTAACAGTGTTAATCCAACTCTTAACAGATGACATCTGGCCCCACTCTGGAATTTGGGACTAAATGTTCTCTGTTAAGAGTTGAATTAACACTGGACGTTTTACTGCGCAGCTTTGAGCATTACTACCTTTGTTGTCTGCGGCGATGAAACCCAGGATGTTCTCGTGCCGGAGCATGATGGTCTGGTAAATCTCCGCCTCTCGGAACCAGGACCTCTCGTCCCGCGACGAGAAGATCTTCACGGCCACGTCCTCCCCCCGCCACCTCCCTCTCCACACCTCCCCGAATCGGCCCTTCCCGATGATCTCCTGGAGCACGATGGTGCGGGCGATGGTCCTCTGCACCAGCAGCGGAAGCCCTGAGGAGGGAATCGATCGGATCGATAAGATCGACTGCTTTCGGGCCAAGATGAGAAAAAGAGATTCAGAGAAAAAGGCTCCAGCGAATCACACGCCACACAGAGCGGTCGGTTAAAAGCGCGACACGCTCCACTTCCGAGCCAAACGCTCGGTTTCATTCGATCGATCTCTCAAAATCGAAGACCCGACTTGAGGGAGAAGCGCTTTCGAGACGACTAGGGTCGATGTCTCAGCAGGCGCGGAGTTTAAGGCGAAGGTTTTCGTAGTACTTGCGGCCCGTACCGGATCCGGAGCCGGAGGTGCTCATGTCGAAGATGAGGTCCTTCAGACACTTGTCCGGCGACATGAGCGTCTGGTCGTCCAGCGGCTCCTCGGCGTCGCCTTTGCGGGCCCGGCTGTAGACGCAGCGCTGGCCCTGGGCCGTGCAGACGCCCAGCATGATGCCCACGCACAGCAGGCAGGAGGGCACCAGGATCACCGCCGCCAGCTCCAGCTGGCCCCAGCTGGCCTCTCCAGCAGGCCTCTCTGCCCGGGCACACAGAGGAACACATCACACCATCGCACTGGGGACTCGGTCCCGTTCCCTCCCTACATAACATGCACGCTGCGAACGGCCATTGCCCACAACTGTCACACACTCTATGAACCTGGCGCCCTCTAGTGGCCTTACATTTTCTCCCTTCTTCACTGAATCACCACCAGCTTCTCACTTCACAATGAACTGAGAATTGAAATGGGCACTGGAGAATTGCAGTTAAATACAACTTACACTGTTTATTAGTTCTGTGATATTGTATATCCTGAAACAAATATATATTACCAATCTAACACACTGCGTATTAACTTTACAGAGAAGCAACCAAGTAGGGCCTACAACCCTACTTCCAACCCGACCATATGTGCATAAAACATGTATACACTCTTTTATGAAATATTTGAGTGTGCATATGTTACGCATAACATAGGTACATGCATATTATATCACTGTAGACACACATGCACACACACACAGCAAAATGTCCAAAACTTCTAAATGAAGCGAAGCATTTGCACCAGCACTGAACAGAGAAGACTCTATGGCTCCTGCATGGCATGGATGCCACAAGGCTTTGACAAGCCTGAAATCAAATCCCAAATCTCATTACCTTTTCCACCTGCAGTTAAAGTGGGTCTGATGGAACCTATTGTCAACACAACAGCTTTTCTGGTAAGCAAGCACGTTCCAAGTAAGCACGCTGCAGATTGGATCGGATCCAGCGCAAAGACCTTTCAGATGAACAAGGGGCTCACAAACTTTGATTGCGTGAATTCAAGGGATGTTGAATACTACTTCCTCTGAGCAGATGCACCCCATATTCCAACTGCAGGAAATCACATAGTAAAAGGAAACATTGTCAATGGGTTCTTCAGATAGGGTCAGCATTAATATGCCAAACAGGGTACTTCAGGAAGAAAATCAGAACACTAGGTGAATTTCATTTACACCCTGCACTTTACTCTGCACTTGCATCATCAGATTCACTGTACTTTAACTTGCCCTGGAGAATAGAGTCTGCCAAGTAAATAAATAGTGACAATCATAATTTTGAAACTGCTGTTCTTTGCCAAAAAAACAGCATTGCAAAACGCCTCTCATTTTGAAATTTTGTGACATTAATTATTAAGATTCACAATGTCAATGAGATATTTTTTGCAGAAGGAGTCCTGAACACATAAAGAACAAACTGTTTTTTTTGGCGTAAATTCCGATTGCCGCCACTAAATGAGCCACCTCGCATCCACATGGGAAGTACAGGGAAGTACAGGGAAGTACACAGGAAAAACAAACCCATTACAAGAAGCGGGGTAGCTTTTAAATCATGCTACAGGGACTGCAGCCAACGGTTTTACCGTGTTTGGTCAAACATTTTTATTTGCCCTTCTACATAATCCCTGAAAGAAAAATACCGGAATTGCCAGTTGTCTGCACACCAGCAGCACCACGGCTGGAGCAGGTGGGCACACCTGATGCACGTGACTGCGGCTCGAGCTCATTTTACAGCCTGCGGTCAACACAGCTAGCACCGACTGGAGGAGAGGCCACTCTGTCACTGAGGGGCAGAGGTATCCAGCGGGCGCCTAGCGTCTCATTTTAGTGGAGCTAATGTACGTAGCTAATGTAGCCTGAGAAAGCCAGCTGACAGGCTTCCTGTTGCTATTCTTCTTTCTGCTCATCTGCGAAATATCCTCCTGGATAAAAATAAGTCTTTTACGTCGTTTTGGCTTCTGCTTCAACATGTTTAGGTACATATGTATTCTTCTTTTCTTGTAAGAAGCACGGTACCGGAATACGCGAGTCACCCACAAACGACCACCGTCGCCTTGCGCTCCCATTAAACTTAATATGATGTGGAGATGAAATATCAAAGGGTGCACGCGCGCGCTCATGCCGCTCACCTCATCCGACTAGTTTATCACCTCAATCTGAGAGTATGCTAATGGCCGCTCTCCCATGCGGCCTTCATTTGATACAGTTGGTTGGAGATTTGAATAGCAAAGCATCCTGGCAGACGATACAGAACATCGTCTCAAGAACATCGCAACATTTGTTTGCACATTTTTACTGCCGTCCTTGACTTCCAATGTAGCGAGACAACAAGGACACCTCGGCTATCTGCTTCGCCATAGAGACCATCATTGTCCGAAAATCCACCCTCGCTGGTGTAGTTCCCTGAATTTTCCTTTTTCCATGGTAACCATGGCCTTGCAAAATGAGCCCGCGGAAGGTTTGGGGCCATAGTGTCAAAGATTGGAAAACAATCAACACGGAGCATTTCGTAACATGTTCAAGTTCTTGCTCTTTCACATAAAAATATAGTTAACCTCTGTCTCCAGCTGGAACAAAGCGGTTTACATGGCAAAAGAAGATCCGTCCCCCTTCCACGGTCCAAGTAACTGACTTGAGGATAAAGAAAGCAAAACCTGGTACACACTGCACAGATTTAGCCCCAAAACAGCTGTGCACATTTTTCCACAGTTCTTTGAAAAAAAGCATGCTGAAACTGCATTTGGGCTTTTATCCAAATTCTACACAGTAATGCGAGTCCCCTATACTTTCACATTCACAGGTCATTCCAGTTCATGGAAGATTAGAAAACGTTCCCAAACAGATGTCATCCGATTCCATTGCAAGTCAACAGCGTACACCTTCACGTAAGCAAAAGAGAACGAAAAAAATAATACTATAAAAAAGGAAAATTGCATTGTGTATTTTCAAATAACTTTTTGGCGACCATGCAAACGCAATGTCCTGTTGCACTGAGTTAGGTTCAGAGCCTGTGGAGGCATTAGTGGGATTGCAGTGTTCCACAAATGTTGTGCTTCATCAGCGTGTAGCATACTCATCTTCAGGCTGAACTCCAGCCTGCGGACTTCATAGAGTGCTTGAGACTGCTCTAGAAATGAATGAATCCAGGTGAGAGATAAAATAGCATATTCTGGGTTTTTCCAGTAACTACCATGAATTTAAAGTTACTGACAATGTTTCCCATGGACAATTTCGCCAACGTGACAGTAGTAGAAGAAACCAATCGGTTTGAACTAGCATATCTTAGAACACGCGCTGTAGGCTGTTGTTGAACTTGTGAATTAAGCATTTCTCGTGATGAGAACACAAATGCGAGCAGGTCAAATATTGTCCAACCAATCAAAAGGCAGAAGACTACTCGTTCCAGACAGAGCCCCTCTCACCCCCTTCACTCAAGCCTATTTCAAAATCTGTGAGAATTAGACTTAAAGCATGAGCAGGCTCTTTGATGAAGGAGGGAGTTACAGGAGTTCTTTTATCTATATCTTCAAATTGAAATTTACATCCAAAAAAAAATAGCTTTGGCTAGCAAGGAATTTGTCATGTTATTACTGAAATGATAAGACCCTGAACAGAACCATATGGGACCTTGTGTGCAACTGTGGCTTACTCAGACTTGCCAACACACGTAGGAGTTTAATTTATTGAAATGCTTTCTGGGGGCAGCATTAGATGTGATTAGTTCGACCAGGTGCCTAATCAGGAAAAGGTGGAGGTGGGGTCATTTGCAGTAGGTAGTGCAAGCCTGATCTGCTATCGAGACGTAAATATATTATATTTGGGCAAACGACCCATTTTTACATTTTGTGAGACTGGGGACATTGCTGAAATTAAAATTAATGACCAAAAAAATAAAGACTTCCTTCCTCCGAATCCTCTTCCCCTGGACTGAATTGCATAATATTGGTGAATAATTCTGCCATCTATCTCACTGTATTTATGCCAAGCAGCTCGATGTGCAAATATAAAGAATAACACACAGGTGAACCTCAAACCAGGGTCTCCAACAGGAGATTCGGCCACACTAACCTCAGCACTAAATTTGCAGAGCATGCAGGCTGCCAATGGGGCACCTTCTCCCTTTTCTGATAGGCTGCCTGATGGAAACAATCGCATCCAATGCTGCCCTCTGAACACATTTCAGTCAATGTGTATGCCAAAGTGACAAAACAGTTTCTGGTGAGGTTTTGCCTGAACCAAGCAGGGTGTACACAGTCACAGAGAGAATCAGATATATATGAAGACCCCCAAAAGAATTTCCATCTCATTCAGGAAAATTCTATTATTAACCGAATCAAAAGTTGCAATGAGATCAAATAGCCCAAGAATACTGATATATCAAGGATCTGCAGATTTTTTGTTGCTATCTCGAGAGCTATCTCAGACCAGTGACTTAATACACATCTCCACTGAGATTGTTTCCAGCACTTTTTGCACAGGGGTTCTCCATCCAATCAGGGAGCCGTTAAAAGGGACTGGAAAAATCGCTGATTTTAGCAACACTTTGAAACAAAGATTTACGACACCTGAGATGCTGAAGTGGCAAAGCCATTGGACAATATTCAGACCAACAGAACGATTCCACAGTTTCCCATCATTCAAAGCTGTCTGATCCCTACTTACGAATACAATTATCATAAGTGCGGTTATAAAATAAATGAAGGAAAATTCTCCCCATCACAGGTCTGTCAATTTTGACACACGGTATAATTCCACACGTCCAAGCCTTGCACACCCGACACATCGGATTATTCAACGTCATTTGGCTGTCAGTGTTCCTCCCTACAGATGAATACAGGCTTAAACGGTATGGCCCGAAGCATGCTTCTTAAAAAAATTAAGAAATTGTTTTCAAATTACAGTACCGTAGGTACAGTACATTCCTTCTTTGAATAACCAAATAATCAGGCATGTGTTCTGACCAACTGTCATCACATTTAAAAAAAAAACAGCAATGTACTGTGATCTCTGTACAATGAAAACAGGTTGTGTCCTCCAGCGAGAGAATAGTAGAGCTCTTTCAGCGAAGGGAGTAACAAAGACAGATAGGATATCTCAGGATTTCACCACTGAAAGGTCACAATTACTGCCAAACACAGAAGAGTAGGCTAAACAGTGTGTGCTGAAATATTGCAACATCATTAGCCTCTGTTACACGAATTATTTCAGTTTTGGTGTATTTTTATTGTCCTATGCAGAGTAATGGAATATTTTAAATACATACAAAGGTTCCAGATGCCTAGACAACTTACCTAGGCTAGATACCTAGTTTAGGTTCATTCAGGGGTTCCTGGTCTAAAGCAAGAAAATACACTTAGAGTAACTTCAAGCCATATGTTCAGCAATACTATGTTTCCAGAGGCTGTTCATACGAACACATTCATCTCATAGCATTGATTCACAATTATAAACAAATAGGCCTATAAATAAATATTTTTTTTTACAATATGCCGGTCGACAGTCTGCATGCACTGTAGAAATTAGTCCCAACTGAAAATGAGATCAAATGACATTCTTCCCAGGGTAATATACACACGTAAACCTCAGAATGCATGAAGTTGCTGTGCAAACTGCTTTGGAGTTAAATGGTGTATTTTCTTGCTTGAGACTAAGAATCTTAGAATGCCCAATGTAGCCAGTGTAAGCCAGGCAGGTCATCAGAAACATTTGTAACTATCTAAAATATATTTTATATACACAAAATGTCTCTAGATCTATCAAAAACAAAAAAAATAAGACTGAAACAAGGCTTCAGAAAGTAAACTATTCCAAGTTACTGTATGTCATGAAACTTTTCTTGTTTCTTTATGTTCTTTATGCCAACTCTTTGACATTTCAAACTGCTTTTGCCGTCACCATTGTTTTTTCAAAGCACGCGATTATCCAACAATTCATATCCCACAAACCTCCAGCTGAAACAGGATCTAGCATTCGGCATTCTGCAGTCCAGAATCACTTCTGCCTCAGTACATTTAATCAGTGTTGTAACCAGGGAGACGGTCATTAAACCAGAGCAAGCTGCTCATGGAAATGCTCCACAGCCAGGGCCTCCATTCAGTTATTTATATATTTTATCATTCATTTGCTATAAGCACATTTTTATTGGGGACATGTAAGTGGAATAAGAGCAACGTGAACTAAATTCCTAAATGGAGGGGCCTAAAATTCTGCGCCCCTCATTCAAATATTGCAAACAAAAAAATGTAAGAAAGAAAGTTATTCATTCTAAATTAATCAAGGGACCCAATGCCATACAAGCTATACAGAGGGGAAATACTGAATTGCAAATAGTTGTTCATGGTTCAGATCGCTTATGTCCTGGCTTTCACGTCAGGCAGCCGAACAAAGTAACAAAGAGCTGCACGTTGTTTCTACATTATCGCAGACTCTACGGTAGGAGATAAAAAAACAAGCCAATGGCATCTTCAGCATGCTTGATCCATGAGCTCTACCTTCCGCTAAGGAGATTTGAGAAGAGCTTTCCACTCACACCGCAGCGGGCCGAGGTATTTATAAACCCCGACTGCCAGATAACTGGCTGACCAGCAAACAACCTCAGCTGACACCGTTATGTCACAGGATATGAATCGGATAAGCGGTCCAATCGTCTAGGCACAGCGAAGTGTGGGGACATCCCAAAATGGCTCTGCTTCCGGTTCCGTTTTTTTTTTCGCTCTTTACCTGGGTTGAGGTGCAGCGTCTCGTTGTTGCAGAAGTCGGTGAAGCAGCAGTTCCTCTTGGACACGTTCCTGGAGCTGTAGCAGAAGACCTGGCCCTTCATCTCGGACGGAGACAGGCAGGACTTGACCACCTCCTCCTTCCCGTCGATCAGCATGACGGAGTTCCAGCAGGCCCCGTCCGCCCCCGTCTCGCAGGTGTTGTTGGCGCACAGCTGGCACACGCACTTCAGACCTGAGCACGGGCAGAAAGGCGGGCGTGAGCGTCGCGGTGGGGCTGAACACCGTGTGAAACCGCTCCCTGTTCTGCGAGGGCTACACCAGGGCTGAACACCTGTTCTGTGAGGGCTACACCAGGGCTGAACACCTGTTCTGTGAGGGACGCAGTTCTGTGAGGGCTACACCGGGGCTGAACACCATGTGAAACCGCTCCCTGTTCATGCAGTTCTGTGCAGGCAGCTGCAGCTTGAACAGTATTCACTGCGGACAGCACACTGATGAAGCTCTAGTTTGTATTAAAGCACACCTCGGATAACTATTCTCATTCGTAACATGACCTCTGCAGGATCACACAGATGACCTTCTAAGAAAAAGGTGAACATGGCTGGTTTTTACCTGGAAGCTCAGAGATTATAAACACATTCCCCCAGTCTTGTCTCTTAAAAATGTGTTTTAAGAGACAAGACCGTGGGAAATGCACGTACATTGACTGACAGGTGTGTACAATGATTCAAATTTTATTTAACGTTAAACCGAGCAAACAATGCAGTTTTACGATTGTAGATACAGCTACAGCTCCCTGCAGAAAGCCGGTCGTGCGGATATTCGTTCGGCTTGAAGGTTTGGAGGCCGGAACTTGACGAGCTGAAGAAACGGGTAGCCTCGGAAAACGCAGTACTCCTCGCTTTCTCTTTTGAAGAACCCGGGTTTCGATTTACGTAATGCCTGTCGCCCTCCCGCAGTCCAGAAAAAAAACAGCGGTGTAATGCAGCTTAGCTTAACACCCGGATAATCTGGAGTCCCTCCCGCTGCTCCAGCCCTGCTGGGGCAGAGCCCGAGGCGAAGCGGAGGTCTGTCGGTCCGCAGCGCGAGACCAGGCTCCACCTCTGCGCCGTCTGCCTCAGCTCACCTGCGCCTGAGGCGAGCCTGCGGGACTCCCACAGCCGAATGACCCCACCTGACAGTTTGTCGCGGAACCGCAGGCGTGTTAGCACGCTTGCCCAAAGTCCTGGCGAAGACAAAAATAGGTCTTTTACATTATCACAGCTAGAATGTGCATTTAACAGCACTCCACGCAAGGTAGTAGAGTCTTGTTCATATGTCATAAATGGTTAACCCTCTGAAGGGTAGGTTTTTTGGAGTGCGTTTTCAAAATTCCAAGTCAGTGTTCTAGAACTCCATTGCTTACAATTACCAGGAGAGATTGTTACATCAGCATTAGAATGCTCAGTTAATAACATTCTAATCACATATTTGAGATCGAGCACCTTAATGGTAGAGACTGAACAATTATCCGCTGGGCTGTATGATTAGCTGAGATATAATTACAATAAATTTATGGCTGCTATCCTACCTACCTACCTCATATTTTCTTTTACCTAAAAGAAAATACGAAAAACTAAAGAGGCATCCCAATTTCTTCCTACATCACAAACACATACATGCACATATTTAGTGGCGGACCACACTCGTCTGTTTACAGACAACACACGGGTTTGTATGTTGGCAAGTGATACCATAAAAGAGGTCCACTCTAAACAGGTCCAAGAACAGAAGAGTTATATTAGGTGAAATGAAGCTCCGATCGATTCTTCTCCTCGAGTGACTTTGTCCCTGGAGAGGGTGCTTGTGTTGAGCCACACTAACACGGGGACCCCATCCCACAGAGTATAGGACGACTCCGCTAATGCACACAGCCAGCTGTAAATTCTAAAGGGTAATTCGCAAAGATGGAAATATTACAATCTCTTTTATTGATCGGTGGCTCCGTGTACCACAGAGATAGACTTGACATTGAGCCTTATTAAATGGACCCATTGGCCAACTTCCCTGGGTCACAAGAGCAAGATTAAAAGGATCCCGCTCCAGCTCTTCCGTGAGTCTGAAAATAAGCTTACCTTTTCTTTGGTGAATTACAATAGGCTTCCACAGGCCAATCACTAAGGCAGGATAATAAATCATTCTTTGGAGCTCCAGTTTGGGAAAGACCTCAGAGAGTCACAGTGCTTGTACACAGTAAAATGCCCAGTGTTAATTCAACAGTAATAGTGTTAATTCAACTCAAGAGATAACATTTTGGTCCACATAGGGAGGAGCTGAATTAACACTGTTAGAGTTGAATGAACACTCTGGGCATTTCACTGTGTACTGTGAGTTCGGGTATGGATCAGAGAACATTCCGAAGCCAAGCTTCGGCCACTCGCTGACTTATCTGACATTCAGATGTCCTCCAGGTCTATATTTGAAAAGGACTAACAAGCAAGGTACAGGTGTCCTAGGAGACCAAAACAGAAGTTACTGCAGACTGTCACTAAAATAATATACTATGACACCATTATTTTTTTTTACATGCTTGATCTAAACCTACAATTATCTCGTCCCCCCAAAAAGTAATCCAAGCCAATACTTCCCAGCTGTGGTCTGGGGTTATCTGTGTTTAAGTTTTGTTTTTTGTTTCTTTGGTTTTTTTCCCCTCCAAACAGCTCAAAACAGACTAGGGTTGAAGAGCAGTCGATTGAATACTGATCTGGCTTTGTCAATAAACGTACAGGCACCCCTCCGATAGTTCTGAATGCTGGCCTCAGCATTATTCCAAGAGTTCTAAAACCTTTTGAGCCGACAACCCACTTTCAATTCACAATTTCATCATTTGGCGGACGTTTTTAGGGACAACTACTTACAAACTTGGATTTCAACAGCTAGAGATAAGCAAAGGTCCAATTACATAAGTGGCACCCCGAAGTAGCATCTCTCATGACCTTCAAAATCAAGGGAGAGGAAGGCTGGCTTTTTAAAACAGAAACTTTTTAATGTAGTCTCAAAAGGTGGGTCCTACACTTTCGCGGCAAAAAAACAGTGATTTGGCCTTGCTCACCAATTGGAAAAGGTCATTCCACTATCGGAAAACAAGAGCAGGGATATATAAATAGAATATATAGGCCTACTTTGACCCACTCCATATTACAATGAAGCGCAACTTCAAATCAGTTACGGTAAAATCCATTTCAATTAAAAGTAATTCAGGAAATTAATTAAAATTTAAAGTCATGTGTGGAAAATGAATCATAGAACATCATCTAATTTTTCACTTCATGGTATCAATTTCAATGAATTCCCTGAGTTGACAGAGTTAAAAAAGAAATTACCAAAAGTCTGGCTAAAATGTGGAAAGTTTTTAACATGGCTAAACAACTGCTGGTACACCGTACCTATGTCTGTGGCTAAGTTGACTGCTGAGAATGGAACTTGCATTATACACAGCAAGTTTTGTTCTGTCGAGGGACGACATGCACTACACTGGCGTAAGGAAGCATTTCATTCCATTTCCCATACAAAACTATAAACCTACAGGGCTTTCCCTGAGAGCTTTAAATTACATACATAATATCGTTCATCATTAGCGCTCCAATCCATGTAGCTCAATGTGTCAAACCAGTAAAGCTACAACCTTGTGTTGCCTCTCACGAGCGATTCATGCTGCAAGGTGAAAAGCCTGAATTCCAAAAGAGCCCAGGAACTACGTTCTGATCATTCAAGTGTTGACATATTGCAGCCATGGCTATAAGTGTGATTTTTTAAAATATAATTCACAAATCTGTTCCAAAATCTCTAAACAGAGAAATTCAATAAAATGCTTGAAACTCTCACACCATCAGAGAAACTAAACCTCAAGGTTAGTTCTAAAATATTTCCCATTTTTGTGTTTCTGAGGTTCCTTTGTATTGTAACATGAAAATATGAATGATAAATGAATTACTACCTGAATTGATATTTTCAACTGCTAGCCTCTAAGGAAGGATTTCTGAACATTCTGAGCCTTTAATGTAAATTCTTTAAAAGTTCATTCATTTCCTGTGACCCAACCTTTATGCAAAAGGTGCCCATACATTCAAATATAGAATAAAAAGAAACATATATAAATATTACAAAATATGTGCATACATAATTGTTGCCACTTTCATATACATGTCAATGTCAATTTTGTTTGCACTACAACGCATACTGTTTCTATACCACAGTGGGTCCAATCCTGGTTTTTGAGGACCTTTGAATGACTTGTAGGCTATAACCCACACAAACTACTTATAAAAAAGTATTGCTGAGCTTTGTTGTAATGTTAAAGCATGTTAAGAATCAGGTAAGAAACATTATGAGGATGGTGGCCATGCACAAATCAATATGTCAAGAAAAGTACCCAATACATGTTAGAGCATTTTGAATACCAAGTTCCCATCAAAATGAGCTCACTGTACAAACAGATTGAAAGAAGCCTGTTCTGTCCAAAATATTTTTCATGAAATGACTGAGTTCTAAAAGGCACCAAATAACTGATACAGGTATGGTGCATTCTCAACATTATCTAGGAAATTATAAACAACCACTCACAGCGAGACGCTAGCAAATCAGATGGGCCACAGTCCATAGTTCGACTCTTTTAAAGTTAAATATTTACATGGACAAAAAAGGGAGGAAAATGGCTTATTTCCACCCATGCATTACCAATGTTCAATTAACTCTGTTACAGGAATTGCCGATCGAAAGGTCTGTGACTTCATGCACCATGTTATGCTTTGGTTTGAAACTAAGTTTACAGGTTACATTTTTAGCTGATCTTTAGGATTTTATTCAAGCACTAATGCCAATCATCCATACCAAAGTTAAGCTTTTTATTAACACATAGCCTACCATGTTTAAACACAGCATTGTTTATATTTGTTGCTGCTTCTATGCTTTCCAGTTTCGTGAAGAATAGGGTTTTGGTTCAGCCATGCTTCCTTTGACTGCTCAGGTATTAGAGGAGTACAACTTCATGACTGACAACTTTGCAGATTTAAATGGATGCAAATAAAGAGAGCGGCATAGTTTGAGATTTTCATAATGTTAAAACCGTATTTACACAGAACACTTGCAATCATACTGAGCCTGTCTTCAGTGCATTACAGACACGTGGGGGGAGATTAAAGTACAATCAACAAAACATACTTCACAAGAACCTTACCAAAACTTCACCTATTGGTTCTAAAGTATCTCAAGGAACATCATACTCAATATCTTTGCAAATAAAATCATTCGATACAATATATTTTATACAATGAAAAAGTAACGTAATTCATTCCAGTCAATTAATTTAACGAGTGACATATTTCAACAATGTCAATTCACTGGGAAGCTTGTCGTTTTTTAATCAAGGTAGGGCCTATATATACCTTCACTTTAGTAATTTCTTATTACAGTGAATATGCTTGTGTGTACGTAGCCTCATGTTAAAACGGATGCCGTTATATGCAGCATATGCAATGCTAGCATGCAAAAGCTGTGGTTTAATAAATTACATGAATTAGGACTCATATTTTCATAAATCTATTTTTAATTGTTTTTCGTCAGCACACCGTTGCAGTAGCCTGCGCCGAACACCGGTACATGTCGGTCAACACATGTTCGACCACTTGTACCGGCATCCCTTGGTATTTTGTATTGTTCCAATGGTAGGCGTCTGATCCCGACTAAATCGGTTATGTAAGGTTTCAGTACGTTGCCTTAAGTTACACTTTGGAGTCTGTGAACCAGTAACCGAACTAGTCTCTAGCAAGAAATATTGAAATTAGCTCGCATGTTCAATGTGTTCACATGGGAGGTAGGACAGAAAATATTTTTGAGACCTGAGAGGAAAACGACATGACTACAAAACATATCTAAATATATCCATAAACAAGAATCACCGAGTAGACCATCAACATGTGTACATGCACAAAAAGAAATCATCGTCATTATGATGTTTATCCAAACATGCTGAAACGGGAAAAGCACAAGTAAACACGAAAGAAAGTACACAAAAAAGTGAATGGCTACCTGTGCTGAGCTGTGCAACCGACAGAAATATCAGCGCCGTGCCAAAACTGGGATACCTGGGACGAGTCATGGCCGGAGACTCATCCGCTTGATCCGGGGAAACGCTGCACTACACGGTTTTAACAGCCAAATGCATTTGATAGTTTTTCTCCAAGTCCGTCAACGACACGTCGCAGTACACATTAGGTTCAGTCAGAGAAATGAATACGCAATCGGAAAGCCGCTCCGCCTCCCTTGAATGATTGCAACCAAAGAGGATTAAATGCCTTATCTTTGCTGATAAACACAGGGGACGGTGGGAGATAACCGTCCGCCCTCACAGCGAAAGTAAATTTGATACATTTCCGACACATTTGTAGTTTTAGAAAATATAGGAGAGTGCTTAATTTAACACATGCGCACGAAACTGTCTGCTTCAATGTACTTGATTAAAATTAGCCTATCAATAAAACTTCCGCTCTGTTTCCCGATCAACGACGAGAACTACATAATATTAAGGAAAAAATATCGGGATTATACCATAATTATTCGAGGGTATGTATGCACCTAGGAGACGGGATAATGCATTCCGGTAAACCGGTTGAGCTGCTCATAAATCTATTTCTAAGAAGTTATTGATTTTCTAACCAAAAAACCAAAAAAAAGGGGGGGGGGGGGTGCTTTGGGTAGTGGGGAATACATTCATAGTGACAGCTAACTAGTGAAACATTGCAGCCTTTTACGTGTATTCAGTTCCATTACAGGTTTTCCTTCTCCCATAATACGCGGATGTTGTTTTTGATGTAGGGGGATTGAACGGAGGGCTCCTCACACAAACTGCAACAGTCTATCCTTGTTCTTTTGCTAATTCACATCCAAACAATGTAAACAATATTGGACGATAAACACATCAAATAGCAATCTAGTAATCTGTGATTTGAGTGGCATCTGCAGTGGCTGGGTACATGTGAAGTCAAGTATGAGTAAGCTTTTATTCCCATAAAGTTATGTAACAACTGTCTGTAAACGGCTGTCTGTGTCCTTAATCGCGAGGAAACACACAACAGCACTCAACAAACTGACCATTATAATCTGCGAGGCATTAAATAATCCTTTTCCATATGCTGGCCGTAGTTTCAGTCCCTGATATCCCAATCCCAAACCAACCCAACCGGCGCACCTCCCCCCTGCTAAACTCATTTAAATCATATTAGCCATCAAAATGTTTAGGAAAGCATAGGGTGTCCTTAATACATATAGAAGTGAGCATATTTGCTTTCTGAATGAAGAGAAATACTACTTTGCTTAAAGTTCAATTATGAGCACTGTCAGAGGGTGTTTTATTTTTGGTACATATTTTCTGTGGGTTGATATAGTGCTAGTGTAGTAGACCAAATTTCTACTTTTCTAGTTTTTTTTTAAATTCATTTTGTCAATGTACTTAAACCAATTGGTATAGTAGGCTATGGCACATTGGTAGAATTAAAAAAGATTTCTAGGTAATAGTAATAATGTATCTAGATGGTTTCTTTAAATAAAAAAAAAGACACCTTGAGGCAGAGATTTATGACAGCCAGACACCCACAACTCACCCTCTTGGAGTCCAGAAGGCATTCCATGAATATAAAACATTGCAGAGGCACTGCATTCACCTGGCAAGAACAGAGTTCAACAGCACAAGCAGAGCAATCTGAAGTCGTCAGAGCAACGGCAAGCCTTCGACATAACCAGAGAAAAACAAATTCATTGCATTTTCCTGCCGAGAACGCGGCCATTTCAATATGCAAACGGCTCACCGTGCTTCACATATTTTGTTGCATTACACTGTCAGGGAAATGCAAGAAAAGTTCCTTTGTGCCGTAAACAGCGGGGGGATCAAGGTGGACACCTTTGATGAAATTGGGCGATGTGTTCTGTACACGCACCAGTGGGCTCGTCTGGATGTGAGGCGTTAGTCTTTGACAAAGCCCAGACTTGGATGAATTGTTTACTCGTGTTAGGCGTTTCCGTAGATTCCCCCTTAGGAGTGCTCCAGAGTTTGGATCTCATCGCCTTAAATTATCCGTGCATGGAAACGGTCCACATCATGATCCCCAGCAGTGTGGAACAGTTCCACGACTATTGCTGGGGATGGCTTACATTTTGAGAGGAATTACTATTATTGTGATAAGAACAATACGCTTGTAATAAGCATGCATATTTGCAGTGTTTGATGCACTGTATTACTTCACTAAAATAAAAAAAAAGTAAAAAATGAATAATGTCATGAATCATTGGAGCAATTTGAGGAGCTAAAGACTCTGAACCAATCATAATATGGACCTCATGGTGACATTGAACTGAATTGTTTTCGCAGTAAGGCTATTTACAACCAGGAGACAGCCAACCAAGCTAGCTACACGCAACAAACTAGGTAGAAACAAAAGCCTCGTATGCGAGAGAAAGCTCCACTGTAGTTCGCAGCAGAAGAGGTCCAGTGCGGATGGCTCTCGAGTGGCCTTGCATTGAACGCACTGCAACTGGGTGTGGCTCAGCGGCAACTGTCCCACAGCCCATTATCTCTGCTTTCTTAAACCTTTAACCACCCGGAACTGTAAGGAACAGATCTGGCGCACAACGTTAACACACAACATTTTACACAGAGAAGACTGAAACTGGTTAGAGCAGAACTTTCAGGTGTTTTTGTATCGTGGAGAGAGAGAATAGTTTATACTTTTAAAATCATTTTTAAGCTTAATTTGAAATGCATAGATATTGAGCAATAAAAAGGTAATAAATGGAAGCTCTGGTGATTTCAGCGTTTGAAATGGAAATGTAAAGGCAACTGATACACTATATGACCAAAAGTATCAGGACACCCCCTGGTCTGGGGCTATTTTTCATAGTTAGGTCTAGGCCACATAGTTCCACTGAAGGCAAATCTTAATGCTACAGCATACAGTCACATTCTAGATGATTCTGTGCTTCCCCAATACTTTGGGGAAAGCCCTTTCCTGTTTCAGCATGACGGTGCCCCCGGGCACACAGCAAGGTCCATATAGAAATTGTCTTGTCAAGAATGGTGTGAAAAAACTTGTCTGGCCTGCATAGAGCCCTGACCTCATCCCCATCCAACAATTTTGTGATCAACTGGAAAGCCAACCGCGAGCCAGGCCTTGTCACCCAATCAGTGCCCGTCCTCATTAATGTATTTCTGTCTGAATGGAAGCAAATCCCTGCAGCAATACACCAACATCTAGTATAAAGCCTTCCCAGAAGAGTGGAGGTTGTTATAGCAGCAAAGGGAGGACCAACCCCATATTAATGCCCATTATATTGGATGAGATATTGAATGTCAGGTGTCCACATACTTTTGTCCTTGTAGTGCAATGACAAACAAGTGAAACTTGTGAAAACACTGCTATATAGATATATTTTGATATTTGCAATTCCTTATTTTTGAAAAATCACTGTAGGTAAATACTTGGCAGTAGAGCCCATGAACTGATTTTCAAATTTTTAAAGAATAATTTACCAACACGTTGACTTCATGCAACAGAATACCAGTGTCACCACAATACAAGAGACAAGGCAAATAAGCAGTCAACAGTTGTAGTGTTGCATTTTTCTATTTAAATGATAGAAATCACTACTTAATATAAAATATTGATTAAATCAAAATAATTTGACTTTACAATGCACATATTTTAGTAAGACAATAGAATTAATTCAATTAGCTGGACAGTTTTAACACCTCCACATTCAAAAAATATATTACAGAAATAACTGTCACGCCTGTAGGAAGTAGTAGTTTATCTTACTCTAAATGTTTGTTGTATGTATTAGCATTTCTACTCAGCAAAGCTTCTGAAAAAAAGAACAATAAACAGATGCATAATGCAAAAAGTGAATGGTGAAATACAAAACTGCAATAGGGTACACTGGACAACATTTTAACAAGGAGAGAGCGTAGAACCAACTGCAACACAGCTTTACAACTCAGTGTGTTAAATAAATTACTGGTTTAAAAAAAAAAAAAACTAAGGTAACATTTCCAATAACACCGTAGCCTCCAGTGCAATAGATGCAGCTAAAACATAACCAAACATTTGTTCTTTTTGCTCGATGTTAAGATTATAGTGTTAGAACGGATACAAAACAAATCCATTTTTGGCAAGTCTTTTTCTTTTCTGTATGCGTCAGTAACAGTGCAAGTTAGGAATGCGAAGATTGCCAGAGCAATTAAAGAAAAACAAAAACAGATACTGGGTGTGTACTGGATAAATGAAATATTTTAAGAAAGATCTCAAACTGATGCTGGGTTAAAGAGAATTGCAGCCCTAAAAGCAGTATCCTACAATGCCCAGGTGAAAGTTCTTCCTTGAAGGGTGACCATTAGTAAAATTCCTATATATTTAAAAGGATTGTCGCTTAAGGTCCCAGACAACTGACGGTCTTATATTTCCTCTAAGCCATCTTTGGATGCCAAAATGTGTCCCCCACCAGGCTTTCGAAATAAATAGTATGTGCAACTATAAGAGCACTGCGCCCGTCCAGCCTTGGCAGCACGCTGCTGGACGCGCAAACCTTCTTTCAGCCTCCCTCTTTGGAAGACGCTCAGCAGTCCGCTTTGATTTTGTCCAGAGAGTTGTCGATTTTGGTCAGCGTCTTTCTGATGCGTAAAGCGGTGAGCCTGGCGGACGGGTTCTGGTACCAGCACTCCTTCATTAGTTTGGCGATCGACGTCAGAGTCTGAAAGGGAAGGGGGGGGGGGGAAGCACTGTTCAACACAAGTAGGGTATTTGCATAGCACTGATCCCTGCTACCAGAAAAGTTTCACGCCGTTAAGCACAGATTATGTTTTCCTGGATCTTCCAGAACCACCACTCTTTATTGTAATTATAGTTTTCTTTAAAACAGAGAGCAAAGATTCAACAAACACCTCTAGGTTTTTGTTGTTGTTGTGCTGGACAAGTAATCTTGTGTTATTAGGACAAATCTGAATCAATTCTGAACCAACCATGCACCGTTTAAGGTTGTCATCATAAAGTGAAATTCCTTATGTGAGCACACAACAACAAAACCTGGGGTCCAGCCAGTACTGAATCGGCGGTGGACAAATTGATTGTCAATTCCTGCTTTCTAGCTCCAGGCAACTAAAGTTTAACAGCTGGTTGCCCGGTGGGCAAAAAGCAAAAGTGGGCTTTTCCTCTTTTTCTTCTGAGCCATTTGCACCTGCAAAACTGGTCGAAGACACTTGTTATTCAATCTCTGAATTTTTGATTTGTAAAAGATGGATTCCAAAGTTTTTCATTGGCTGCCCCCTCTCCTCATCTGCAATCGCGCACCAACAGTACTGAGGTGAACTTCTCAAGCACCTCAACGGTGCTCCAACACGTGGCAGAGCTTGATCAAGACATCAAAGGATTAACTTTAAGGACATCAATGTATTAAGTACGTAAGTATCTGTAAGTATTGAGTAAGTATCTTGTGGCATATGTTAAAAAGGGAGATACTAAGCTTTTATAGTAACAGTTTGTTAAATTAGCCATGTACTTGATGCTAATGTGTTTTGCAGAGAATATGGGCAGCTAGCTAAGATCGCCTGTTGGCCTGGCCACGTTTTGAGATGAAAAGTAAATTGAAAAATTCTTAAACCAATGGAAATTTTGGCCAAGAGAAGAAAGTCCGCTGCAGAAAATTTGTTGTGTAAATATTTGTCATCTAAAAATGCTCTTGAATTATTAATTATTTGCAAACAAACTGCAGTAACAAGTTTCCTGTTCAAGTTGTGTTTCTATTGACTGTTTTCATGCTAGTACTTTGGAATAGTGCTCAGGAATTTTCCAAATATACAAAAAATAATAATAATAATAATAAAATAATAACTGGACAGCCAAAGGGTAAACCTGAGTGACCAGATTTGGGATATTAGTGGCCCAGTGGACAGCTAAAAGAATTTAAGATTTGTCCACCGCTGTGAATAACTCAATAAGCCATATGGATTGGTGGCATGGCGGCATCAACACCTCACCGAAAACAGAGCAAATTAGAACTATTAATAGATTATTTATGTTAAATGGTAAATGGACTGCATTTATATAGTGCTTTTATCCAAAGCGCTTTACAATTGATGCCTCTCATTCGCCAGAGCAGTTAGGGATTAGGTGTCTTGCTCAAGGACACTTCGACACGCCCAGGGCGGGGTTTGAACCGGCAACCCTCCAACTGCCAAACAATCGGTCTTACCTCCTGAGCTATGTTGCCCCTATGTTCCGTCGTTACAGTTCTCAGTCATAATGCATTTTCAGTCCTACTAATGAGAGAACAAAACTCGGCCCCCTCTCCAAATTAATCAACAGCTTAACTTTTCTGGCTGCCCATCTACACAAATCTCAACCATTCAAGCTCACGCTGAGCAAACACACGCGCATAGGTCTAACTTTGATAAAACTTTGGATCCGTACAGCTTGCAGGGCAGTTGTACACCCTTTAGTCTCTTGCGGAGCGCACTGCACACTGAGTGCGTGCGGGAACTCCCAGTGCTCTGGGGAGGGGTCATGCGCTCACCGCATCTGAGAACCATCTGTTCGGGATAACGGGCCTCTGCTGGTCAGTACAGACGACCTTCCTCATGTCCTCGAAGCTGGGGTCACTGGGCACCGCGTCATGGAAGGGGGGCTTGTAGTCCTCTACAATGCCTGCGCAAGGAAGGAAGCAAAAACATTCGGAACAAATTACAATTAAACGGTTTGCCGATATCTCTCGTGCGGATTTAACATGAGCGTGTGTTCCTGACTGACGACGCTCAAAACGTCAAAAGCCGGGTGATGTGATGAATCACGCCTGATCAATCCTAAGTGGCCTCCGTTTTCACAGAGATAAACAAGGTATTTGAAAACATTAACCTAATGAAACCATTGCCTCAAGTCCTAATGAAACCATTGCCTCAAGACCGGTAGCTCCTTCAACGGGAGGTTAATTAACAGTACAGCGAGTGAGGAAAAATATATTCCGATTGAAAACAACAACAGATCAATTAGCCCCTAGCATCCAGAAGAGCCTGTCCACATTTTTTATACTCCTACAAAAACACGCTGTGGTAGTTTGCTCACCCCCACCACAAATACTGGGCAAACAGCATAAGAGAAATTTGATAAACCAACAGACTTTCAACAGAAAGTTCTATTGCATGGCTAAAATAAAACGGGTCAGTGTACTAAAATCATGTGTATATAAATGAGAAAAATGTAAAAAAAAAAACGTTTTTTTTCTCTCATAATTTCTGCATGCATCTGCATGTCATGGGGGACGGCGGTTGGCGGATTACAGACTGGGGCGACGCCCACACTGACCGTTGCTGACGGTCCTCCGGGCGATCTCCCACAGGACCAGCCCAAAGGCCCAGATGTCCACCCTCTTGAAGGACTCAAAGCATTCCATCTGGATGCTGTCGTCGAGGACCTCCGGGGCCATGTACCTCTTGGTGCCAACTTTTGGGTTGTTCCCCACGTCCAACTCGTTGGTGTCTTGGAAATGCATCACAGCCAGACCTAGGATGAAGAGAAAGCGAAATTTTTTAAAATGAGAGAAATAGGGGAAAGGGACAACAACAAGGACAAAAGCCTGCCCAGGGACAACAGAGGGAAATTAGCGATCTAGCTAAATCTGGCACATTTACATCACATAATAGTGATGTTGATCAATGTGTATTGTCCCTGTCAAATAAATAAATGGGGTCTTACCCCTTTTGTTTTATTTATTTAAAATACTGCTTGTATTTTTTCCATAGATTGCGTCGTTGCCGTTCTCGTTGTGTTCGTGTTAATCTGTTTAACCTTCAGGGTCCAAGTTGAACTATGCGGTTGTTCCCTGCACTTGGACCGGTACTTCTCTCTAGGGGTTTTCGACACACTTGTTCCTGGGCTTGGTTATACACTTTGTTGTACGTCGCTCTGGATAAGAGCGTCTGCCAAATGCCTGTAATGTAATGTAATGTAATGGGTCTAATTCAGGGAAAATACTGAAGCTATAAGCAGTCTCTTAAACAGAATTGAAAGCTATTTCATCACTTTATTATTTTATTTTTTATTTTTCCCTTAATTAAACATTTAAATGACTTGCTGTCACAGGAATAACAAATCTATCAAAATGCCAATAAAGGATTAGTGAAACTGTTGTTCCTTCTACTAAACAATGAACTGCTGGGCCACCATTAACTGTAAAACATCTTGAGCAACGTCTGCCCTTTTACCTCTATGGAACTGACAAAGCTACATTGTGAAAGGCAACGAACATCCCAAAGGTTTGAAAAGAAACAGGAGGATTTGATTACAGCAACAAAGCAGGAACAGTTTAAAGGGAGAACAAATACAGCAAAATTCTATTTTTCCCCGTTTTACTGATGCTGAGATCATTACACAAATTCTATGCCCTTGTGTATGTAAACACAGTGAATCAACAACTACAAAAATAGATGAATAAAAATATATATAAAATCACAAAGATTGAATAATTATTGTTCCGCTTTACATAAACGCTTCTCGGAATAAAAGCAGGCCACGTGTTGATCATTTAGCTGGTTTCTGTACGATTCTGAAAATTAGCTAATTAGGGAATGCTTTTACAGCTACCTTTCGTTCGGTTAGACCTGGAAGTGACCGTAAAGGTTGAACGCAGACCGAAACAGCACACTTTGTTTGTTTGCATCGACGCGGCCCTCCGTTCGAGCAGTTTAAGAGCTGAGTGCTCCTTAATGGCTTTTTGGTTAATGTCAAATTTTTTTGGTTAATGACTGCTACCGGCGTTTCCCTTCAATAATGAATCACCAGTGCTCGGAGAACGAGAACGGCAATATTCTGAGTGGTAGGAGACCGCTGCATCTCAATTCTGAGTGCCTCTTGACATCAGGGAAGTGCAGGACCGCTCGGCTGTTGCCTGCGTGCGCCCGGTTCAAGTCCATCCGTAATTCTATATCGCTACATCCGAAAACAAAGACAAACAATTAACTGCACGACTGGACGCGTACAATAAAAACGACAAATTGATTTCAACGGCAGGAGTATGCACATGCTATAACAAAGTGAGCAGTTTCCTATTCGTAAACGTTAGCCTTTAAGTTTGAGCAGTATTTAATCCGACTAGCGCTACAAGAAGACTGCTGGAAACCTTTTCCCGTGAACGGACAGCTAAACCAGTCGATTGAGGGCCACTAGTTTGCTTCTGGAGTGGCAGTTAAAAGATTAAGGACATTTAAATAAAGTAATGCGTGTATCCAGTGAGAATCTATAGTGGAAACCTAGTGATCGCAACTCAACCTAGTGACCGCAAGGCCAACTTGACCCCCGTACAGAATGCGCAACCCATACACCCAGAATTAAAGAATAATATACACCCAAGTATTTACTAACATCAGGCCACCAAACAGACCAATTACAAACACACTGAAAGTAATTACTGCATAGCCATGGATAGGTGAATCCCATTTTCAACTCTTAAGACTTCATAGAAACCAGAGCATGCGCGCCATACTGAACCATGGCCGTCGTTTGAAACGTGCGCCTCTGTAGCCAATGAGACACACACGCACACGTTCCCGCGAGGCTAACGCATGCTAACGGGCGCCAGGCGCGCAGACGAGCCCAGCCCGCGGTCCCCGAGGACGTACCCAGATCGGCGATGCAGCACTGGCCGTTCTTGCTGACCAGCACGTTCTTGCTCTTGAGGTCGCGGTGGGCGATGGCGGGCTTGCCCTGCGTGCCGAAGATCTCCACGTGCAGGTGGGCCAGGCCGCTGGCGATGGACAGCGCCATGCGGAGGCAGCCGGCCGCGTCCAGCGTGCTCTGCTGCAGGTAGTCGTACAGGGAGCCCATCTCGTGGAAGTGCGTGATCAGCCACAGCTGCGTGCTCGAGTTCCGCGACGTCATGTCCGAGGCGATGAAACCTGGGCGGGGAAAAACGAACCTCGCCTTCAGACCGCGGCCAGATAAGGGGAGCAGTACCTCTCTCATGTAAGGGATGTCTTCAACCTAATCTACTGGATGCCAATGTCACACGTGCGCAAAACAATAGTACATCACTGATCTGGATAACACTGTCTCAGATACCAGGCTAACTGCGCAGCGCTAGTTCAGGGTAAGATTTTCTCCTGATTTCTGAACAGAATAGACAGTATGAGCCCAACTACGCAGGCGTCGGCCCTCTACTCAACGTGTAACGCGGGCTCAGCTCACAGTGACATAACTGCGCGACACGCGGCGTTATCAGGTCTCGCGTTCGGCCGCGGCACGAACGCAAAGCGCTCTTCGGAAAACACGACGGGAAATTCCGTCCGCCCACGGAACGTTCCAGTGCCGCTGTCCCGCTCGCGCGCCGAAAAAAAACATCCCGATAACTGACTGACACTCAGCTTACAACGTTAATGTCACTCCCCCCCCCCCCCCGGCACAAAAAAAGCTTTCTGCCACGAGGCTGCACAATAATCACGCAGAGCAAGAAAGCATAAATCCAAAGCCGTTACCTCGCCATCCAAGTTTGAGCAAATTCATTTCTGGACGGCAAAGAACGCGCGCGGCTGTGTCGCGGCGAAAACGATGTCAGATCACTCTTCCCCGCGTGACCAGGTGCTCGTTCTCGCGGTAAGTACCGGAGCCTGAGCTTTCAGCCTGGATCGGACCCATTCTTCAGACGGGTCCCGTCTCTCAGTGCCTTCGTACCGCCCGGTCGATGCCAAGGGGGGCTTCGCCGACCGCAGACCGTGGCACGGTAGCCGGGGGAAACGCGTAACGACCGCGGAGTAACGACGTTTGAGATATGCCGTAATTCTCCCGCGTGAACACCGACTATTTTCCCCATTTCAAAAATATTTCACTAATATATGCGCGAATGACGTCACTGCTATGAAGGCAAAGCGGACTGTGCTGGGCTGCAGGGAAGGGAACATTCAATAACAGAGCTCCTGCACTTGCGATACTCATAATGTGGTAAATGTATGTCACTGTGTTTCGTGTTACGTAGAAGCACCACACTTCATTTATTGCTGCCCTTTTCATTTTGATAGCCTAGCACCTTTAGCATTTTTACGTGCGCGTACTACTTTGCGAAAAGAGAATCATCAGAATGTATTTATGTTGGAAACGTGTGTGGGGAAGGCAGTACTATCAAATTTTAATAAAAAAAGTTAAATAATAATTAAGTAAAAATAAAAGTGCAGCATCCTTCCTTTAACTGAGTGCATGAGGGCCTGCCGCCGGTGTGAACGTACCCAGGATGTTCTTGTGTCGGAGGAGCACGGTGTTGTAGATTTCCGTCTCCCGGAACCACGACTTCTCGTCCCTGGAGGAGAAGATTTTGACGGCCACGTTCTCCCCCTGCCACTGCCCCCTCCACACCTCGCCGTAGCGCCCCTTTCCTGCAGGAGGGACGAGAGCGGGGGGGGGACGGGTGAATTTACAGGACTGTTCAAATGTCTTCGAACGAGATGGGGAGAATCTATGTCTTAAGTGAGGTAGCCCCTGTAACTCAAAATTATATGAAAACAGAAGAGCACATTTCAGCTTTCAAAGCTAGTTCAAAGTGACAGGTCATTCCTTTTAGTTGAGCAAGCAAGTTTTATTATTCAGTGTCATGGATACGGAAGGCCTAGAACAGGGCTACTCAGCTATATTCACTGGTACATTAGCCGTAGACATAGACCTTTTATCAGTGAGTAAGAAGCATCATTCAGACTCATCCACGGCTGCCTCTGCAGTGTCAGCATGCCACCACCGAGTGACAGAATAACAGGCCACAGCTCTGCATATTTTAAGACGACGGCCACTTAATTTACACACACGCGTGTCATTCACATACTGCTTTATAAGCACAGGAAAAATGTTTGGCTTATATGCAGTTCTTTTTTTTTTAAATACGAAGTTGAAGAGCTGTGGTCTAGGTCACACTGACACTATACTGGCCATAAACAGGGGGGATCTTGTTTTTGTGAACCATCCGAAGCGGTTAACCTTTCCCCTCATTCGCCATGACCCAGTGAGCCAGAAACAGAAGAGACCACCCGGCGAATACCTAGAAAACCGGCAGCTGGGCTCCACGCGGTGCCTGTGGACTTGGCCCCTGTCCACTTGGGGCCCGTTGCGACACTTGAGATGGGGGTCTGAGCTGGCTGAGGAAACCAGGGGCGACGGCTACGCGTGTCGCAACGCACCCTCAACCCTGGCCCGAATGGGGCTCCTTTAGGACGACGTGCGTTTATACACACAAACACGCGTACACACATGCGTACACACACGCACACACACACACACACATAAACACACACACAAACACGGGTACACACACACACGCGCATAAACACACACATAAACACACGTACACACATGCATACACACGCACACACACGAACACGCATGCACACACGCGCACACACACACACACACGCACACACATGCGCATACCCACACACACACACACACACACACACACAAACACGCGTACACACATGCATACACACGCGCACACACACACGCACACACATACACATACAGAAATACGCATACACACACGCACACATACGCATCCACACACATGCACGCACACACAAACACACACACACAAACACACACCTAAACACGCAAACGCACACACACAACACCAGACACATACGCAACACACACGCACACACCACCACACACACACACACCACACAACACAACGACAACACACACACGCACACACACACATCACCACACACACACGCACACACACACCTAACCACACACACAACCACACACACACACACACACACACACACTCACACATATGCACATACCCATCCACACAGGAACACACACAAAAGCACGCACGCACGCACACACACACACACACACACACACAAATGCGCACGGACACACATTTGCACGCACGCACACAGGGGTACGTGCAAAACATGATATCAGAAACATTAAAGGGAGGTTAAAGGGTTGGGTTAAAACAAGAAGCGCTGGGACTGTTAAAGGTTGAAGCCTGAAGAGAGATCTAAGAACTTTTTCAGCTGTACAGCTTCACGAATACCCCCTGCTTTCATATTTAACAGGACATGCATCACTTCTGACGACCGACGTTGACGTGAGCGCGCTCTCTGCTTATTCATCCCCAGTTCATGTTCACTTCCAGTCTCAACGCAGAGCTCCTTACAAAACCCTTAATCTCCCGGCTGCCTTCTGACAGGGTTTACCCGGGAAGAGAGTGATCTCATTGGATACTGACCCACGCACTCGTTGAGCGTGATCTGCCGCGCCACCGTCCTCTGCACCAGGAAGGGGAGCCCCGAGCCGCTTCCTGAAGTGCACGTGTGGTCCAGCAGGTCCTGCGGAGAGACGGGGAGAGGAGAGGAAGCAGTGAGTCGGCCAATCGCGCGACGGGGGGGGGCGGGGCTAAGACGCCGCGACGGGCGGCTCTTTTAGCCAGTCGCGCGTTCGGGAGGGTGGGTCGTGGCGCTATTCCTGACCCTTTCCCTTAGCGTGCGAGGACCCTCCCCCCCCCTCCTCGGGCCGCCCGCTCAGACGTAAAAGCAGAGCCTTAAACGGGTGAAAAAAGTGGCGGGACGTCACTACCAAGCGCGTCTGCCGCTCCTGATTAGCGGGCCGGGCGGAAAGAGCTGATCTAATCCCAGCCCCAGACTCCAAAAAGGCTCAGCGCTAAGCTTTTTATTTTTATCTCCCCGGCCAGGAATCCGATCCAGGGGCCCTGCGAGACGCCGCTGCCGACACAAGAGGGCGCCGTTTAGCAACTCCAGAGAGGAAACGGAACAGTGCAGGGTTTGCCAAAAAAAAAAAACGAGGAGGGAAAAAAAAACAACAATAAAAAAAAAAGACACAGCACGCAGATGATGCGGCGTTATTATGTACGTTCAGTGCGTAAACGGTCCGGCCGCGGAGAGGGTGAGCGCGTTATGGATTTAAAACTCCGCGTCCGAGACCGTGGCGGAGCCGGGCTGTGCAAAGAGGGGGGAGCGGGTCCGTGCCAAAATTAAATCAGGTCACTGCAGCAGCCATCGGTCGGGTCATTGGTCTAGACAGCGGGGCGAAGGAGCCGCGCGGCACGGAGACAGCCAATGAGCAGGAGGCTGCCGTGCGTTCGCCTTTTCTGAAAGTCGCTCGCGGTCGCGGCTGCTCCTAATAGCTCATCTTGGGGAACGGCCAAAGCGCTTTTAAATTATTTTGGTGAAAACGTTAGGCGGGGGCCGCTCCACCGTGCGGCTGCCGAGCGCTGCGGTGCATTTTTAAAACTGGCACGAGAAGTTCCAACCTCATCAATTCTCACAAAAAAAATTATAAAAGTGAAATTCTACAGAGCAGTCATACATTAAAACAGACTCTCTGGTATTTAAAAGCTGAATACTTCAAGGGAGCATACTTCATGAAATGAATAAAGCAAACAACAACAAACACAGAACGGTTATGGTTAGGTCTGCAGTCCTCTCATTTGACTTGCTAATGTCCCGATAACGAAAGGGCTCACTTGGTCTGAAATGAAAATCGGCAGTTGATCATATACAGGCCCTACCTGGAACATTCAGCTGCTAACACAGCGCTACTGTAAGAGCTGAGCTGTTAACAGCACTACTGTAAGAGCTGAGCTGTTAACACAGCACTACTGTAAGAGCTGAGCTGTGAACACAGTGCTACAGTAAGAGCTGAGCTGTTAACACAGAGCTACTGTAAGAGCTGAGCTGTTAACACAGCACTACTGTAAGAGCTGAGCTGTGAACACAGAGCTACTGTAAGAGCTGAGCTGCTAACACAGCGCTACTGTAAGAGCTGAGCTGTTAACACAGCACTACTGCAAGAGCTGAGCTGTTAACACAGAGCTACTGTAAGAGCTGAGCTGTTAACACAGCACTACTGTAAGAGCTGAGCTGTTAACACAGCACTACTGTAAGAGCTGAGCTGCTAACACAGCACTACTGTAAGAGCTGAGCTGTTAACACAGCACTACTGTAAGAGCTGAGCTGCTAACACAGCGCTACTGTAAGACGATGAACACAGAACGTACTGTAAGGCTGAGCTGTACCATGCGCTATGTAAGTAGCGTAACAAGGGCTCCTTAGTCTGAATGAAAGCATCGGCAGTTGATCTAACAGCCTACTGTAAGAGCTGAGCTGTTAACACAGCGCTACTGTAAGAGCTGAGCTGTGAACACAGCACTACTGTAAGTACTGAGCTGCTAACACAGCACTACTGTAAGAGCTGAGCTGTTAACACAGCGCTACTATAAGAGCTGAGCTGTTAACACAGCGCTACTGTAAGAGCTGAGCTGTTAACACAGCGCTGCTGTAAGTACTGAGCTGTTAACACAGCGCTACTGTAAGAGCTGAGCTGTTAACACAGCGCTACTGTAAGTGCTGAGCTGTTAACACAGCGCTACTGTAAGTACTGAGCTGTTAACACAGCACTACTGTAAGTACTGAGCTGTTAACACAGTGCTACTGTAAGTACTGAGCTGTTAACACAGCGCTACTGTAAGTACTGAGCTGTTAACACAGCGCTACAGTAAGAGCTGAGCTGTTAACACAGCGCTACTGTAAGAGCTGAGCTGTTAACACAGCGCTACTGTAAGAGCTGAGCTGTTAACACAGCGCTACTGTAAGAGCTGAGCTGTGAACAGTGCTACTGTAAGAGCTGAGCTGCTAACACAGCACTACTGTAAGAGCTGAGCTGTTAACACAGCACTACTGTAAGTACTGAGCTGTTAACACAGTGCTACTGTAAGTACTGAGCTGTTAACACAGCACTACTGTAAGTACTGAGCTGTTAACACACCACTACTGTAAGTACTGAGCTGTTAACACAGCGCTACTGTAAGTACTGAGCTGTGAACACAGCACTACTGTAAGAGCTGAGCTGCTAACACAGCACTACTGTAAGAGCTGAGATGCCGCTCCTTCCCTAGCGAGAGACAACATCCGTTTATCATTGCCAAACTGCTCACCGCCAGCGTGCTGTCCCCGACGTTGGACGCGATGAGGCCGTCGATGGTGCCGTACTCGGCGTCCCGCGCGGTCAGCCTCTCCATCTTGTTCTGGTGGATCCGCCGGAACGCCAGGATGGCGATGCCCGACAGGACGACGAGGACGATGACGGGGGCGACGATGACCACGGCCAGGGTGATCACGCTGTAACTCTGCCCGTCACCTGCTGACCACCGGAAAAAAAAAAAAAATGAGTGGGCCAATCAAACAGCCTTTTATTGCGGGGTGTTCACACAACGCATGCAGACAACGGCAGACGCGGCGCACTATTGATTGGAAGCTGGGACGGAATCCCCGCAGCCGAATGGCAAGAGTCGGGTACTTGAGGTGAGCGCGGGGTAGAATACGGAGGAGACTTCTTTGGTCGTAAACACAGCACCACAGCAAGGATTTAAAAAATCCTGCGTAGTATGCCTTTAAGAGCCTTGGACGGGACAGAGGAGGAGACGGACCGTGAGGACATTAGAACATCCGCTTCCTGGCCTTGTGCCGCTAGCATCCGGGGCTCTGCACCGCCGCCTGGCTCTTCAGAGGGAACACCCCCCCCCCCCCGAATACCAGGCCCGGCAAGCCGGCGCTCATTTCACCAAACCTGCCGATCCGCTCCGGATTTCCATCCCAGCTTCCGCTCTCTTTAGCATTTCGTTTGCCCGAGCATTTATTTAATCTGACATTTTGATAGTCCCAAGTTACAGCCGCAGGCTGCTGATGTATCCCTGGCGTAAATGTTGTTACTGTGATCTGATCATTGGTACACTGAAAAAAAAGCCTGTCTGAACAAGTGTTTTACAACAACTTAAAATCTGATTTATTTTCCTCAATTGGAAAATATTAGTTCATTTTTTGCTTGACAAGAGAAATAGTCTTACCTCACTGGCAAATCTTGAAATGAATCAAACTGTCTCACCTCGTTAGCAACCTTTTTATCTTATTTAGCAAGAAATTAACAGAAATAAAAATTTAAAGATTAAACATGAGACTGAAATGCTAATCAAGATCGACTAATTTTTGAATTTTTGCAGTGTATGAATAGCGTGTTAGGGAATTACGCCAGAAGAACCGACTGTACCAAAAAACCAGCACACACACACACACTGCCCCCCTCAGTCCCGGAGGTGCTGACGGTAAATACCCGCCCCGCCGCGGCGCGGCTCGGTACCTCTGGCGGGCAGCTCCACCGTGACGTTGCGGTTGCACAGGTGGCCCTGGCAGCACTCCACGATCTGGTCGGGCGAGGGCGGGGTCTTGCAGGTCATGCGGCCCTGCTCGTACACCTTGAAGCAGCCCTTCTGGTAGACGGGCGCCCCGTCGCTGAGCGTCAGCGAGGAGAAGCACTGCTGGCCCACGCAGCGGTCGCCGCTGGCGCAGGAGCGCCCCTCGCACACGCACTCGTGGTCCCTGGAGGCGGGCTTC